>NW_023270513.1:20519875-20742492 GCF_011800145.1 Mirounga leonina
AGAAGAAGAAGAAGAAGAAGAAGAAGAAGAAGAAGAAGAAGAAGAAGGAGAAGAAGAAGGAGAAGAAGATAGCAGGAGGTGAAGAATGAAGGGAGGGAGATTGGAGGGAGAGATGAACCATGAGAGATGATGGACTCTGAAAAACCCACTGAGGGTTCTAGAGGGGAAGGGGGTGGGAGGATGGGTTAGCCTGGTGATGGGTTTTAAAGAGGGTATGTTCTGCATGGAGCACTGGATGTTATCTGCAAATAATGAATCATGGAACACTACATCAAACCTAATGATGTAATGTACAGTGATTAACATAACATCATCATCATCATCATCATCATCATCATCATCATCATCATCATAAAATTCTGTCACAGCATTTCTCCCTGCTTGGGCTGGTTTAGGTTACATGCTCTGACCCAAGGATTTTGGAATTAGGGTAGAAAAAATCTAATTGGCATAAACTGGAAATAGAGGAGGAGTTTTGTGCCAGAAATTTGGATTCTGAGACTTGCTTATTGATTCAAATTATGTGTCTCTGTATTTTCTAGTAGTGTGTTCAACCATATGCTTGAGGTGTTGGGAATAAAAATCAACCTCACATAGGGGCGCCTGGGTGGCTCAGTTGGTTAAGTGACTGCCTTCAGCTCAGGTCATGATCCCAGGGTCCTGGGATCGAGTCCCACATCTTGCTCCCTGCTCTGCAGGGAGCCTGCTTCTCCCTCTCCCACTCCCCCTGCTTGTGTTCCCTCTCTCACTGTGTCTCTCTCTGTCAAATAAATAAATAAAATCTTTAAAAAAAAATCAACCTCACATAGGATGTTAGTCTCACGTAAGTTTCTCTTCTTGATTCTATCCATATCTGGTTCCTTGATCAATGATAATAACCTACTAAGTTTGTACTAGGATTTATCTTCTCTTGCAGTCTTGAGAACCAAAAATCCTCCTATCCCCAACTGAGAAATCAATCAAAACCTCAATTTTAGTTTCAAGAAACAATTGTTTTCTGGATCCTTTCTGCAATATCAATGTCAAATAAACAAGGTTTCAATTGCAAGGTAATTGTTGAATTTGTTGTATTTGTTTTAAAAATGATGTGAAAGATAGCTTTTTTGAGAGTTCTTTGTAAAACACTGCCCTTCTGTTTATTTTAAATAACACTTTTTTACTTAATTTTAACAATATATTTACTTTCCATGATGAAAATAATGTAAATAAGATAATATGCATCTACATCCTGCTTTTAACTGCAATATTAGAATCCACTTGAAAACTGGGCCACTTTATATTTTAAAGTGTCTGAAAAGTGGCCATAGTATAGACAGCAAGATAATCTAATGTAAATTCAACACTCCAGTTTAGGGATATAGAATGACTAACTTGCATTATACAAGGGGTCTTAAAGAATAACTAGTAGAAATGAAAATAAACAAGGAGGATAAGTAAACAAGAACATTATTATGCAGACACTTATGAACCATTAAGTATAATTATAGCTAGGGAAATAGTTTTCTGTTTGCTAGAGATAACCACTCTAAACTCTGATACATGATATTTTCAATGACAAATACAAGAGTGTTTATAATACAAGCAGAATGAAATACAATATCTATGCATACTATGATATGAGAAGCAAACAAATAACAATGTCCAATACTAATGTATTTCTGAGCACAGGAAACATGACTGAGTAATAATCTTGTTACAAGGATGTATAAGGTAAAATATATTTTTAAAATGTAGTATTCATTGAAAAATTTCCTCAGCTATCCCTCCTGCTGTGTACTTCAGAAGACAAAGTTGAAAGTTCCAGTTGAATCAGAATATCAAAGTTTATAGGTTGTTATCATTTCATACACCAAACACCCCCTGACTTTAATCAGAAACATCATGGTCAAAACCACAGCAGGATATGGCTCTCATTCTTTTTTTTTTCCTTGACACTAATAACTACCAACTCAAAAGTGATAAATAATCACACTTTTATGTAGCCATATTACATAGGCAATTTATAATGATATGTCAGTTTTAAAATGAATTTACATCTTTCTTTTCATCTCTCTACATCAGAATGTGCAAATATATTTTTAAATTCAGCATTAAATATAACTATGAATGGGTTTATTTTCTAGAGCTACAAGGGCCTCAATAGCACTATTCTTTAAGAGAATAACTTACTGAAAGAACTATATTCAGATTCAAAATTTAATTAGTATAATCAATGTACATTTTTGCTTTTTGATAAGTAATAAGCTATTTCTAGACAATAAAGAGATTTCTATGGTGTTTCTTTATTAAAAATTTTCTCAGCAAGAGCATCCTAAATAATATACAGTAAACTTTTCTTTACTTAATTGGAATTTAACCAAGTAAATGACAAAATGTAACCCACTGCTCAGAAATGGAATTGTTATCTGACTTCACAAAAGGTACATATAAGGATTATTTCCACACTTACCTCCCAACCAACCATACAAATTAGAATATATTAAAGAGCAGTCACCTAGTTGATTTGATGCCAAAGAAAACTCTGCCATTCTTCATATATAAATGATGTCTACTTTGAGCAAAATGATGTTCATTGACATAAATAAAGGTTTTGAATTGATTAGCCTGACTATGTTCCTGTGCAGTGGGCCCCTTCCCCAGAAGACCAGGTGAAAAACCTCCCCACATCATGTCTCCCAAACAGAGAGTTTTCCAAGGCTTCAGGTCTAGTGGAGGAAGTATCAGGTCTCATTTAAAAAGCAGACTAGAACACACCTTAAATTTCACCACATTATAGCCAAGGATAAAAACTGCCCACTACAGGCAAAGATAGTCTTTGCAGATGACTGGCCTGAAGGACAGAGCAGCCAACACACAACAGCAGAGTGCATGAAGCACAGAGTAGATACTCCCTGAAGACCTAGGCCCTAGACACTCTATGACCTCTTCTTCATAAAGCCATTACTTTCAGGAGCAGGAAACATAATGGGCTTCTCAAACACAGAGAAAGAGGCAGAGATGTAGACAAAATGCTAAGATGGAGGAACTCATCCCAAATAAAACAACAAAATAAGGCCACAGCCAGAGATCAAAGCAAAACAGATATAAGTAACATGCTAATGGAAAATTTAAAGAAACAGTCATAAGGATACTTCACTGGGCTTGAGAAAAGAGTGGAAAACTTCAGGGAGACCCTCACCAAACGGATAACAGAGTTAAAAAAGAATCAGTCAGAAATGAAGAATGCAAAAACTGAGATTGGAAACAGGCTTGAGGCAATGAACAAAGGTCTGGAAGAAGCAGAGGAGGGAATAACTAATGTAACAGGCAAAATAATGGAAGATGATGAAGCTCAACAAACAGAGAAAGAAGAATTATGGAACATGAGAATAGACTGAGGGAACTCTGACTCCATCAAGCATAATAACATTCATATCATAGGAATCCCAGAGGGAGACAAGAGAGAAAAGGGAGGAGAAGGTTTATTTGAGGAAATTATAGCTGACAGCCTCCCTAATCTGGGGGAAGGAAACAGATATCCAGATCAAGAAGGCACAGAGAAGTCATTAAGAGCAACAAAAAGCAGGTCAACACCAAGACATATTGCAATTAAATTTGCAAAATATAGTGGTAAAGAAAAAATCTTAAAAGCAAGACAAAAAGAAGTCCTTAACTTACAAAGGAAGACCAATAAGGCTAGCTGCAGATTTCCCAATGGAGTTGGCAAGCCAGAAGGGAATGGCATGATATATTCAACCTGCTGAATGGGAAAAATCTGCAGCCAAGAATACTCAATCCAGCAAGGCCACCATTCAGAATAGGAAAGATAGTTTCCCAGACAAACAAAAAAGTAAAGGAATTTGTAACCACTAAACCAGTCCTGCAAGAAGTATTAAAGGGGACTCCTTGAGTGGTAAGGAAAGACCAAAAGTGATAAAGACAAGAAAGGAACAGAGAAAATCTCCAGAAACAATGATAAGTAATAAAATGGCACTAAATACATATCTATCAATAATCACTCTAGATGTAAATGGCCTAAATGCTCCAACCAAAAGAAGTAGGGTGTCAGAATTGATTTAAAAAAAAAAAGACCCATCTATATGCTACCTACAAGAGAATCTTTTTAGACCTAAAGACATCTGCAGATTGAAAGTGAGGGGATGGAGAAACTTCATGTAAATAGATGTCAAAAGAAAGCTAAAGCAGCAATACTTGTATCAGACAAACTAGACATTAAAACAAAGAGTGTAACAAGAGATGAAGAGGAACACTAATAAAGGGGATGATTCAACAAGATCTGACAATTATAAATATTTACACACCCAAAATAGGAGCACCCAAATATATAAAATAAATAACAATGAACTTAAAGGAACTTATTGATAATAATACAATAATAGTAGGGTACTTGTTCCATCCACATCATTGCAAATGTCAAGATTTCATTCTTTTTGATGAAAAAAGATTTCATCTTTTTGATGACTAATATTTCGTTATATATATATATATATAAAATATATAATATATATATTATATATCACTACTTCTCTGTCCATTTACCAGTCGATGGCCATTTGGGCTCTTTCCATAATTTGGCTATTGTTGATAATGCTACTATAAACATTGGGGGTATGTATCGCTTGGAATCAGTATTTTCGTTTCCTTTGGTTAAATACCTAGTAGTGAAATTGCTGGATCATAATGTAGTTCTACTTTTCAGGTTTGAGGAAACTCCATACTGTTTTCCAGAATGGCTGCACCAGTTTGCATTCCCACCGACAGTGTAGGAAGTTTCCCCTTTATCTGCAGTCTTGATAAAACCTGCGGTTTCTTGTGTTGTTAATTTTAGCCATTTTGACAGGTGTGAGATAATATCTCATCATAGTTTGATTTGTATTTCACTGATGTTGAGTGATGTTGAGCATCTTTTCATGTGTCTGTTATCCATCTGTATGTCTTCTTTGGAAAAATGTTTATTCATATATTCTACTCATTTTAAAAGGATTATTGGTTTTTTGGTGTTGACTTTTATAAATTCTTTACATATTTTGGATACTAACCCTTTATCAGATATGTTATTTGCAAATATCTTGTCCAATTAAATAGGTTGCCTTTTAGTTTTATTAATTGTTTCCTTCACTGTGCAGAAGCTTTTTATCTTGATGAAGTCCCAATAGTTTATTTTTATCTTTGTTTCCCTTACATTAAAAGATGAATCTTATAAGATGCTACACCCAATGTTAAAGAGGTTACTGCCTGTGTTATCCTCTAAGATTTTGATTGTTTCCTGTCTCACATTTAGGTCTTTCATCCATTTTGAATTTATTTTTGTGTGTGGTGTAAGAAAGTGGTCAGATTTCATTCCTTTACATGTTGCTGTCCACTTTTCCAAACACCATTTGTTGAAGAGAATTTTTTCCATTGGATATTCTTACCTTCTTGTCAAAGATTAGTTGACCATAAGGTGGTGGGTCCCTTTCTGGGTTTTCTATTCTGTTCCATTGATCTAGGGGTCTGTTTTTGTTCCAGTACCATAGTGTCTGAATCACTACAGTTTGTAATATAAATTGAAGTAAGGAATTGTTATGCCTCCAGCTTTGCTTTTCTTTTTCAAGATTGCTTTGGCTATTCAGGGTGTTTTCTGGTTTCATATAAATTTTAGGTTTCTTCTAGTTCTGTGAAAAAGGTTGCTGGTATCTTGGCCAGGATTGCACTGAATGCATAGATTGCTTTATGTAGTATAGACATTTTAACAATATGTGTTCTTTCAATCCATGAGCATGGATTGTTTTTCCATTTCATTGTGTCATCTTCAATTTCTTTCATCACTGTTTTATGGTTTTCAAAGTATAGAGCTTTTACCCTATTGGTTAGGCTGATTCCTAAGTATTTTATGGCTTCTGATGAAGTTGCAAATGGGATCAATTTCTTGATTTCTCTTTCTGCTGTTTGTTACTGGTGTATAGAGATGTAACAGATTTCGGTATGTTGATTTTGTGTTCTGTGACTTTACTCAATTTGTGTATCAGTTTAGCAATTTTTTGGTTGAGTCTTTTGGGTTTCCATATAGATTATCATGTTGTCTGCAAATTCTGAAGTTTGATATCTTTCTTGCCAATTTGGGTGTCTTTTATTTCTTTTTGTTGTCTTATTCCTGAGTCTAGGACTTACAGCACTGTGTTAAATAACTGTAGTGAAAGTGGGCATCCCTGTCTTGTTCCTGACCATAAAGGAGAAGCTCTCAGGTTTTCCCCATTGAGGAAGTTATTGGCTGTGGGTTTATTTATTTATTTATTTTTAAGATTTTATTTATTTGACAGAGAGACACAGCAAGAGAAGGAACACAAGCAGGGGGAGTGGGAGGGAGAAGTAGGCTTCCCGCTAAGCAGGGAGCCCAATGCGGGGCTCAATCCCAGGACCCTGGGATCATGACCTGAGCCGAAGGCAGACGCCTAATGACTGAGCCACCCAGGCGCCCTGGCTGTGGGTTTATAATATATAGTCTTTATGGTATTGAGGTATAGTCTCTCTATCCCTACTTTGTTGAGTGTTTTTAATAAAGAATGGATGTTGTACTCATCAAATGCTTTTTCTGCATCTATTGAGGGGAGCAAATGGTTCTTATCCTTTGTTTTATTAATGTGGTATATGACATTGATAGATTTGAGAATATTGAACCACACTTCCAGCCCAGGAATTAAATCCCACTTGATCATGGTGAATGATTCTCTTAATGTACTGTTGGATTCAATTTGCTAGTATTTTGTTGAGGATTTTGCATCCATATTCATCAGGAATATTGGCAGTAGTTCTCTTTTTTAGTGGAGTGTTTCATTTTTGAGTCAGGGCAATCCTGGCCTCCTATAATGAATTTGGAGTTTTATCCTCCATTTCTATTATTTTGGAATAGTTTGAGAAGAATAGGTATTAATTCTTCTTTAAATGTCTAGTAAAATTCCCCTGGGAAGCCATTTGGCCCTGAACTTTTGTTTGTTGGGAGATTTTTGATAACTGATTCAATTTCTTTGCTTCTTCTTTTTTTCAATTTAATAAGTATACATTGTAATTTTTTTTAAGATTTTATTTATTTATTTGAGACAGAGAGAATGAGAGAGAGAGTGCACATGAGAGGGGGGAGGGTCAGAGGGAGAAGCAGGCTCCCTGCCGAGCAGGGAGCCCGATGCGGGACTCGATCCAGGGACTCCAGGATCATGACCTGAGCCGAAAGCAGTCGCTTAACCAACTGAGCCACCCAGGCGCCCACATTGTAATTTTTTAAATAAATGCTATACAAATATAAATGTTCTTGTAATACAATCAATGTTACATTGTACTGAATGTTTCATTTAAACATCATTCTAAAGGATTTTTAAAATTCTCCAAGAATATCCTTACCCTTAAAGTATGCTATTAATTTCACTTAATTTCAGGCAAAATTAAAATACTTTAGAGAAAGCTTAATAAAATTTTTGTGTTAGAGAATACCAATTAACATAGATATACCTAACAAAAATCCAGATGGAAATGCAGTCTAATAATCTGATATTTGAGAAAGAAGCAAACAAAAAAGTGAGGTATTTGTAAAGCACTTTCTGAAATATATATTTTTTAATTTAAATTCAGTTAATTAACAATAGTGCATTATGAGTTTCAGAAGTAGAGTTCACTGATTCATCAGTCTTATGTAATACCCAGCGCTCATTACATCATATGCCCTCTTTAATGCCCATCATCCAGTTACCCCATCCCTCCACCCCCAACCCCTCCAGTGGCCCTCAGTTTGTTTCCTACAATTAAGAGTCATTTATGGGGAGTGCTTGGGTGACTCAGTCAGTTAAACATCTGCCTTTGGCTCAGGTCATGATCCCAGGGTTCTGGGATCGAGCCCCACATCGGGCTCCCTGCTCAGCAGGGAGCCTGCTTCTCCCTCACCCTCTGAGACTTCCCCACTTGTTCTCTCTCTCTCTCTGCCTCTCTATCTCAATTTCAAAAAATAAATCTCCCACTCTGATTTCCTCTTGTTTTATTTTTCCCTCCTTTCCCCTATGATCCTCTGTTTTGTTTCTTAAATTCCACATATGAATGAAATCATACGATAATGGTCTTTCCCTGATTGACTTATTTAGCTTAGCATAATACCCTCTAGTTCTATCCATGTCATTGCACATGCAAAATTTCTTTTTTTTGATACCTGAGTAGTATTCCACTGTATATATACCACATCTTTATCCATTCATCTGTCAATGGACATCTGGGTTCTTTCCATGGTTAGCTATTGTGGACATTGCTGCTATAAACACTGGAGTGCAGATGCCCCTTTGGATCACTGCATTTGTGTTTTTGAGGTAAATACCTTATAGTACAATTATTGGTTGTAGGGTAGCTCTTTTTTCACCTTTTTGAGGAACCTCCATACTGTTTTCCGGAGTGGCTGCACCAGCTTGCATTATCATCAATAGTGTAAGAAGTTTCCCCATTTTCTGCATCTTTGCTAACATCTGTCATTTCCTGACTTGTTAATTTTAGCCATTCTGACTGGTGTGAGGTGGTATCTCACTGGGGCTTTGATTTGTATTTCCCTGATGCCAAGTGATGTTGAGCATTTTTCATGTGTCTGTTGGCCATTTGCATGTCTTCTTTGGAGAAATATCTGTTCATACCTTCTGTCCATTTCTTGATTGGATTATTTGTTCTTTGAGTGTTGACTTTGACAAGTTCTTTATAGATTTTGGATATTAGACCTTTATCTGATAAGACATTTGCAAATATCTTCTCCCATTCTGTCAGTTGTTTTTTGGTTTTATTGACCATATCCTTTGCTTTGCAAAAGCTTTTTATCTTGATGAAGTCCCAATAGTTCATTTTTCCTTTTGTTTCCCTTGCCTTTGGAGTTGTGTCTAGTAAGAACTTGCCACAGCCAAGGTCACAGTGCTTACTGCCAGTGTTCTCTAGGATTTTGATGGATTCCTGTCTCACATTCCGGTCTTTCATCCATTTTGAGTCTATTTTGTATATGGTATAAGGAAATGGTCCAGTTTCATTCTTCTGCATGTGGCTGTCCAATCTTCCCAACACCATTTGTTGAAGAGACTTTTTCCATTGGATATTCTTTCCTGCTTTGTCAAAGATTAGCTGACCATAGAATTGAGGGTCCATTTCTGGGTTCTCTATTCTGTTCCATTGATCTGTGTCTGTTTTTGTGCCAGTACCATACTGTCTTGATGATTACAGCTTTATAATGGAGCTTGAAGGCCGGGGTTGTGATGCCCCCAGCTTTGGTTTTCTTTTTCAACATTCCTTTGGCTATTCAGGGTCTTTTCTGGTTCCATACAAATTTTAGGATTATTTGTTCCAGCTCTGTGAAAAACGTTGATGGTCTTTTGATAGGGATTGCTTTGAATGTGGAGATTGCTCTTGATAGCATAGACATTTTAACAATATTTATTTTTCCAATCCATGAGCATGGAAAGTTTTTCCATTTCTTTGTGCCTTCCTCAATTTCTTTCATGAGTCTTCTATAGTTTTCAGAGTACAGGTCTTTCACCCCCTTGGGTAGGTTTATTCCTAGGTATCTTATGGTTTTTGGTGCAATTGTAAATTGGATAGGCTCCTTAATTTCTCTTTCTTCTGTCTCATTGTTAGTATTTAGAAATGCAAGTGATTTATGGGCATTGATTTTATATCCTGCCACATTACTGAATTCCTGTATGAGTTCTAGGAATTTTGGGGTTTAGTCTTTTGGGTTTTCCACATAGAGTATCATGTTTGAATTCTTCTTTGCAAATTCAGGTGCCTTTTATTTCTTTTTGTTGTCTGACTGCTGAGGCTAGACTTTGGTACTATGTTGAACAACAGTAGTGAGAATGGACATCCCTGTCCTGTTCCTGACCTTAGGGGAAATGCTATTATTTTTTCCCCATTGGGGATGATATTTGCGGTGGGTCTTTCATATATGGTTTTTATGATATTGAGGTATGTTCCCTATATTCCTACACTGTGAACAGTTTTAATCAAAAAAAGATGCTGTTTTTTTGTCAACTGTTTTTCTGCATCTATTCAGAGGATCAAATGGTCCTTGTCCTTTCTTTTATTAATGTAGTGTATCACATTGATTGATTTGCAGATGTTGAACCAACCTTGCAGCCTAAGAATAAATCCTACTTTTAATGTACTGTTGGATCCTATTGGCTAGTATCTTGGTGAAATTTTTGCATCCATGTTCATCAGGGATATTGGTTTGTATTTCTCCTTTTTAATGGGGTCTTTGTCTGGTTTTGGAATCAATGTAATGCTGGCCTCATAGAAAGAGTTTGGAAGTTTTCCTTCCATTTTTATTTTTTTTGAAACAGCTTCAGAAGAATAGGTATTAATTCTTCTTTAAATGTTTGGTAGAGGGACATCTGGGTGGCTCAGTCGGTTAAGGGTCTGCCTTCGGCTCAGGTCATGATCCCAGGGTCCTGGGATCGAGCCCCGCATCGGGCTCCCTGCTCTGCGGGAAGCCTGCTTCTCCCTCTCCTCCTCGCTTGTGTTCCTGCTCTTGCTATCTCTCTCTCTGTCAAATAAATAAATAAAATCTTAAAAAAAAATAAAAAAATAAAAAAATAGAAGTTTGGTAGAATTCCCCCAGGAAGGCATCTGGCCCTGGACTCTTATTTGTTGGAAGATTTTTGATTCCTGCTTAAATTTCTTTGCTGGTTATGGGTCTGTTCAGGTTTTCTATTTCATCCTGTTTCAGTTTTCAAAGTTCATACATTTCTAGGAATTTATCCATTTCTTCCAAATTGTCCAATTTGTTGGCATACAATTTTTCATAATATTATCTTATAATTATTTGTGTTTCTGTGGTTTTGCTTGTGAATTCTCCTCTCCCATTTGTGATTTTATTTATTTGGGTCCTTTCTCTCTCTCTCTCTCTCTCTTTTTTTTTTTTTTTTGATACATCTGGCTAGGGGTTTATCAATTTCATTATTTTTTTTCAAAGTAATACCTCCTAGTTTCATTGATATGTTCTATTCTTTTGTTCTGTTGTTTCTGTATCATTTATGTCTGCTCTATTCTTTTTTTTTTTTTTAATGTCTGCTCTATTCTTGATTATTTCCATTTCTTCTGCTGGTTTTAGGCTTCATTTGTGGATTTTTACTGGCTGCTTTAGGTGTAATGTTAGGTTACTTATTTGAGCTTTTTCTTGTTTCTTGAGGTAGGACTCTATTACTATATAACTTTCATCTTAGGAATGCTTTTGCTGCATCCCAAAGATTCAGACCATCATGTTTTCATTTTCACTTGTTTCCATGTATTTTATTAATTTCTTCTTAAATTTCCTGGTAGACCCATTTTTTTTCTTTAGTATGATGTCCTTTAACCTCCCTGTACCTATAGTCTTTCCAAAATTTTCTGTGGTTGACTTCATATTTTATAGCATTGTTGTGCAGAAAAGATACATGGTATGGTTTCAACCTTTTTGTATTTGTTAAGGTCTGATTTTTTACCTACTATGTGATCTTTCTGGAGAATGTCCCATGTGCACTTGAAAAGAATGTGTATTTTTCTGCTTTAGAATAAAATGTTCTAAATATATCGTGAAGTCCATCTGGTCCAGTGTGTCATTCAAAGCCATTGTTTCCTCATTGATTTTCTGCTTATATGATATATCCAGTGATGTAAGTGGGGTATTAATGTCCCATCCTAATGGGACACCTGGGTGGCTCAGTCAGTTAAGCCTCTGCCTTCAGCTCAGGTCATGATCCCAGGGTCCTGGGATTGAGCCTCACATCAGGATCCTTGCTCTAGGTGGAGTCTGCTTCTCCTTCTCCCTCTGCCCATCCATCTTGTGTTCTCTGTCTCTCTAAAATGAATGAATAAAATCTTTTAAAAATAAAGACCTGTACTATTATTGTATTATTATCAATGAGTTCCTTTATGTTTATTATTAATTGTTTTCTATGTTTGGGTGCTACCAAGTCGGGTGCATTAATATTTACAATTGTTATATCTTCTTGTTGGATAATCCCCTTTATTACAATATAGTGTCCTTCTTCATCTCTTGTTATAGTCTTTGCTTTAATATCTAGTTTGTTTGACTTAAGTATTTCTACTCCAGCTTTCTTTTGATGTCCATTTGCATGACAAATATTTCTCCGTCCCCTCACTTTCAATCTGTAAGTATCCATAGGTGTAAAAAGAGTTACTTGCAGGCAGCCTGTAGATGGTTCTTGTTTTTCTATCCATTCTTTTACCCTATGTCTTTTGATTGGAGCATTTAGGTCATTTACATCTAGAGTAATTTTTTTTAAGATATTATTTATTTATTTATTTATCTATCAGAGAGAGAGAGAAGAAAGAATACAAGCAGGGGGAGAGGCAGAAGCAGGCTCCCCTCTGAACAGGGAGTCTGAAGCAGGGCTGAAACCCAGGACCCTGGGATCATGACCTGAGCTGAAAGGCAGATGCTTCACCGACTGAGCCACCCAGGCACCCCATCCAGAGTAATTATTGATAGATACGTATTTAATGTCATTTTATTACTTATGTTGTCATTGTTTCTGGAAATTTTCTCTGTTTCTTTCTAGTCTTTTGTTTTGTTTTGTTTTGTTTTTTGTTTTGTTTTGTTTGGTCTTTCTTTCCCACTCAAAGTGGCCTCTTTAATATTTCTTGCAGGGGGGTGTTTAGTATCACAAACTCCTTTACTTTTTGTTTGTCTGGGAAACTCATTATCTCTCCTTTTATTCTGAATGTTTACATGCTGGATAGAGTATTCTTGGCTGTGTGTTTTTACCATTCAGCAGCTTGAATATATCATTCCACTTTCTTCTGGCTTGCCAATTTTCTGTGGAGATTTCTTCTGCTAGCTTTATGGGTCTTGTATTTTAGGGACTACTTTTGTCTTGCTGTTTTTAGGAATTTTTTCTTTATCTCTATATTTTGCAAATTTAACAACAGCATGTCTTTGTGTTTGTCTGCTTTTGTTACTTTTAACAGGAGTTCTCTGTGCCTCCTTGATCTGGGTGTCTGTTTCCTTTCCCAGATATGGGAAGTTTTCAGCTATGATTTCCTCAAATAAATTTTCTGCCCCCTTTTCTCTCTCCTCTTCTTCTGGGAGTCCTATGATACCAATGTTATTACACTTGATGGAGTCACTGAGTTCACTAAGTCTACTTTTGTGCTCCAAAATTTTTCTTTCCCTCTTTTCTTCAGCTTCATTATTATCCATAATTCCATCTTCTATATCACTTAGTCATTTCCCTGCTGTTCCCATCCTTGTTTTCATTACCTCCAGTCAGTGTTGAGTTTCAGTTATTATAGTTTTCATTTTGGCTTGATTGGTTTTTAGCTCTTTTATCTCTGTGGTAAGGGTCTCTCTGATGTTTTTATGCTTTTCTCAAGCCCAGTTAGAATGCTTATGATTGTTGCTTAAAATTCTGGATCAGGCATGTTACTTATCCCTGTTTCAATTTGATCTCTGGCCATGATCTTTTCTTGTTCTTTATTTTGGGATGAATTCCTCCATCTTGGCATTTTGTCTAGGTCTCTGTCTTCTTTTCTGGTTAGGAAAGCCTGTTATGTTTCTTGCTCCTGAGAGTAATGAAGAACAGGCTTCATGAAGAACAGGTCATATAATTCCAGGGACTGGAGATTTAAGAAGTGTCTCTATTGTGTGCTGCATGCACTCTGATGCTGTGCTATGGCTGCTCTATCTCTCAGGTCAATACTTTGCAGAGATTCTCCTTGCCTGCAGTGGGGAGTGTTTGGACTTTGACTAGAGTGTGGCGAGTGTGCTCTGGTCTGCTTGCTAAAATAGACCTGACACTTTCCACTAGAATGGAAGCTTGGCAGAAATCTCTCATCAGTAGACACGGTGCATACAGGTGTTTGTGTTGGTCTTCTGTGGGAGTATCCCACTCTCCTGGTGCTTAGGCATACTTTCCTTAGAAAAGCAGTACCAACAGAGGGCAGGGTAGCAGGACTTGGTGTAAGCAGGTTAGGCAGACAGTGTTGGAGCTGTGCTGTTTACTGAAGGTGGTTTTTGCTGAGGGGCAGGGGAGGGAAATGGCACCAGCCTGCTTTTTTGTCCCTGGATAGGAGAGTCTGTGCTTGCTGCTCTCAGTGAAGCACCTCAGAGGAGCAAATAATTTCCCTTCATGCATCACAAGCATTGTTCAGATCACTGACTTCACATGCCTGTCTCTGGGTCACTTGCCTGCCTGGAGAAGCACAGCACACCTTGGGCTCTACTCTAGCCATGCCTGCTGACTTTTTAATTCCAAACTTCATGGAACTTAGTGGGGACCTGTGCTGGTCCTCTGGGACAGGGTCTTGCCATGCTGGGACTGATGCAAATTTGATCCAGATGGGCAGTTATGCCAGGTTTCAGGGGCATGGGATTTAGTGCAAGCAGGCTAAACAGGAATGCTCTGTTTAGCTGTCCTCAGCTGGTGTCTCTGTGCCTATGTTGATTGGTGGAGGAGCAAAATGGCACTCACAGGTTCTTTTGTCCCCAGAGAGGCAATTCCACCTGTCAGAGATGTGGTCCAAAAAGTACAGTCTCTCCCCATGTCCCTAAGGTGATCCTATAGTTGTGTAGTCTGTCCCAGGGTTGTTTGCCTGTCTCTGTTACAGGAGTAATGCAGTGTCCTCAGGTCTATTACAACCAAGCCTGGGGACCTCTGAAACTCCAGTCTTTAAGCCCCACTGGTTGCAAAAACTCACAAAATTCAGCCCTTCTTTTTCCCAGACAATGGCTTTGGGGAAGTGTTCTCTTTTAGTGTATCCCTGTGAGAGTCACTCTCTCTTGCCTTTCTGTTACCAAGGGCTCCATCCCCTCCACAGCACCCACCAACTGTTCCTCCCCAAACCATGACTCTGTGCTTCCTACCTTCCTCGATGTGGCCTCTTCTCTCCTAGTTTTGCAGTTTGTTCTATCAGTCCTCAGGTTCATTTCTTGAGTATTCAGAATGATTTGATAGTTATGTAGCTGTGTTGGAGAGATGAGGCAAGCCTAGAGTCCTCCTTCTATGTTGCCATTCCCCAGAACATTCCATTTGTAAACAGCAGAATACACATTATTTTCAAGTGTACATGCGAACCATTCAACACCATCAAGTGAGATTTATTCCGGGGTTGCCGGGGTGGTACCATATTCACAAATCTATCAACATGATACACTGCATTAATGAAAGAAAGGATAGGAACCATATGAACCTCTCAGTAGATGAAGGGAAAGCATTTGACAAACTACAGCAACCATTCTTCATAAAAATCCTCAACAAAGTAGGGATATAAGAAACATACCTCAACATAATAAAGGCCATATATGTAAAACTCACAACTAATATCATACTCAGTGAGGAAAACTAAGAGATTTTAGTCTATGATCAGGAACAAGAGAGAAAGAGATCTACTCTCACCAGTTATTTAACATAGTACTGGATGTCCTAGGCACAGTAACCAGACAACAAAAAAGTAAAAGACATTCAAATCAACAAGGAAAAAGTACAACATTCACCATTTGCAAATAGTATGATATTCTATGCAGACAAATGGAAATGATCTACCAAAAATTGCTAGAACTGATACACGAATTCAGTAAACTCGCAGGTCACAAAAATCAACATACAGAAATCTCCTGCATTTCTATACACCAATAATGAAGCAGCATAAAGAGTAATTAAGGAATCAAACTCATTTATAATTTCACCAAAAACCGTAAGATACCTAGGAATAAATCTAACCACAGAAGTGAAAGACCTGTAATATGAAAACCATAAAACACTGATGAAAGAAACTGAAGAGGACACAAAGAAATGGAAAGACATCCCGTGCTCATAGATCAGAAGAATAAATAATTTTAAATTTTCAATACTATCTAAAGCAATCTACACATTTAATGCAATTCTTATCAAAATACCAACAGCATTTTTTACAGAGGTTGTCCTAAAATAATATTAATTTTATTGTAATATTCTTAAAATTTGAATGAAACCACAAGAGACCCCAAAGAGCCAAAGCAACCTTGGAAAAGCAAAGCATAGCTGGATGCATCAAAATTCTAGACTTCAAGTTACATTGCAATGCTGTAGTGATCAAGACAGTATGATACTGGTACAAAAATAGTGACATAGATCAATAGAACAGAAAGGAAAACCCAGAAATGAACCCACGTCTGTATTTTCAATTCATTACTAACAAAGCAGGAAAGAATATCTAATGGAAAAAAGACAGTCTCTTCAAAAAATGGTGTTGAGAAAATTGAATAGCAACATGAAAAAGAATGAAATTAGACCACTTTCTTACACCATACACAAAAATGGATGAAAGACATAAATGTGAGATAGGAAACCATTAAAATTATAGAGGACCACACAGGCAGTAAACTTGGCCCTTGCAACTTCCTCTTAAATATGTCTCCTGAGGTAAGGGAATCAAAAGCAAAAATAAACTATTGGGACTTCATCAAAACAAAAAGCTTCTACACAGTGAAGGAAACAATCAACAAAACTAAAAAGCAGCCTACTGAATGGGAGATGTTTGCAAATGACATATATGATAAAGGGTTAGTATTAAAAATGTATAAAGAACTTATAAATTCAACACCTAAAAATCAAATAGTACAATTAAAGAAATGGGTAGAATATATTAATAGACATTTTTCAAAGAAGACATGCAGATGGCTAACAGATATATGAAATGACGCTCACCATCACTGATCATCAGGGAAATGCAAATTAAAAACTACAATGAGATATCACCCCACACTTGTCTAAATGGCTAAAATCAATAATACAAGAAACAGTGGGCATTGGTAAGGATGTGGAGGAATGGAAACCCTCTTACACTGTTGATGGGAATGCAAACTGGTACAGCCATTGTGGGAAACAGTATGGAGTTTCCACAAAAAGTAAAAAATGGAACTCCCTTATGATCCAGCAATTCCACTACTAAGTATTTACCAAAGAATACAAAAAAAAAAAAAAAAACTAATTTGAAAGGATACATGTACCCTGATGTTTATTGTAGCATTAACAACAATAGCCAAATTATGGAAAGATCCCAAATGTCCATTGACTGATGAATGGAGAAATAAATACACACACATACATATATATATGAAGGAAATAGAGATTATTATGCTAATGAAATAAGTCAGTCAGAGAAAGACATATACCATATGATTTTGCTCATATGTGGAATTTAAGAAACAAAACAAACCAGCGTAGGGAAAAAAAATGAGACAGATAGGCAAACCAAGAAAGAGATTCATAACTATAGAGAACAAACTGATCACTACCAGAGGGGAGGTATGTGGGGGGATGGGTTAAATAGGTGATGAGGATTAATGAGTGCATTTTTTGTGATAAGCACAGGATATTGTAAGTGTTGAATCACTAAATTGTACACCTGAAACTAATATTACACTGTATGTTAACTAAGTAGAATTTAAATAAAAACAAAATTATGTTTTCAAATATTTTTAATATACATTTTACAATAGAGTAAAAAATATCAGTCATGTGATTCACAAAATAAAGAGATATAAAATATGACACCATAAACATAAAATGTGGGGGGAGGTCAATAAAATTTATTGCTCTTACAGTTGATTCAAACTTAAGCAACAATCAACCTAATATAGACTTAAATATGCATAGCATATTATATATAAACGCTATGGTAACCACAAATTGAAAACATATAAGAGATATGCAAACAAAATAAACTGAAAAGAATCCAAGCATAACAATAAAAAATGCCATCTAATCACAAGGGAAGAGATTAATAGAAGAAAGGAGCAGTGTAGAAGTGTGAAAACTGTAAATGAAGTAACAAAAAAGCAATAAGTACATACCTATCAATAATTACTTTGTATTTAAATGGACTAAATGCTCCAATTAAAAGACCTAGAGTAGCTGGATGGGTAAAAATGTAAAACACACCTATATGCTTCCTGCAATAGACTCATTTCAGAAATAAAGACAATGCAGATTAAAAGTAAAGCAATAGAAAAACATATATCATTCAAATGGAAACAAAAAGATAGTTGAGGTAGCAATATTTATATGAAAAAAATAGACTTTGAGAAAAAGACTGTAATAAGAAACAAAGAAGAATACTACATAATCCTAGAGGAAACAATCCAACAAGAATATATAACAATGGTAAATATTTTTGCACCCAACACTGGAACACCCAAATATATAAAGCAATTATTAACAAACATGAAGAAACTAATCACGAGTAATACGATAAGTACACCTGGATGGCTCAGTCAGTTAAGCCTCTGCCTTTTGGCTCAGGTCATGCACCCAGGGTCCTGGGATTGAGTCCCGCATTGGGCTCCTTGCTCAGTGGGGAGCCTGCTTCTCCCCATGCCTGCCATTCCTCCTGCCTGTGCTCTCTCTCGATCTCTCACTCTCTGACAAATAAATAAATAAAAATCTTTTAAAAAAATGAGTAATACAATAATTGTAGGAGACTTTAACATCCCCGCATACATCAAGGGATAAATCATCCAGTCAGAAAATCAATAAAGAAACTGGATTTGAATGACACATTGGACCAGATAGATTTAACAGATATATTCAGAACATCCCATCCTAAAACAGCAGCATACACATTCTTTTCATGTGTTCCCAGAACAGTCTCCAGAATAGATCACATGTTAGGCCACAAAGCATGTCTCAACAGATTAAAAAATATTGAAGTTTTATGATGCAGATATTCTGGCCCCAACAGTATGAAACTATAAATCAGTCACAAGAAAAAAAATCTGGAAAGGCCACAATATATGGAGATTAAATAAAATGCTACTAAACAATGAATTGCTCAACCAAGAAATTAAAGATAAAATTAAAAATAAATATATGGAGACAAATGAAAATGAAAACACAGCAGTCCTAAGTCTTGGGATGTAGCAAAAGCTATTTTAAAAGGGGAGATTATAGCAATACAAGCCTACATCAAAAATCAAGAAAAAATCTCAAATAAATATCCTAACCTTATATCTAAAGGAGCTAGAAAAAAAGAACAAAGTCCAAATGAAGTAGAAAAAAAAATAATAAAGATAACAGCAGAAAGAAATGAAAAAGACAAAAAAAAATATAAAAGAGATAAATGAAACCAGGAACTGTTTTTTTTTAAAAAGACAAAATTTAAAAACCTTTGGATAGTCATCAAAAAACAAATATGAGAAAAAGGACTCGAATAAAGAAAATAAGAACTAAAAGAGAAGAAATAGCAACCAACACCACAGAAATACAGAGGATTATAAGACAATATTTTGAAAAATTATGTCAACAAACTGGACAACCTATAAAAATGGATAAATTCCTGGAAACATCTAAACTACCAAAACTGAGGCAAGAAGAAATAAAAAAGTTGAACAGACCAGTTACTAGCAATGGAATTGTATCAGTAATCAAAACATCCAACAAACAAAAGCCCAGGACCGGATGGCCTCACAGGAGAATTCTACCAAACATTTAAAGAAGAGTTAATACCTATTCTCAAACTATTCCAAAAAAAGAAGAGAAAAGGAAATTTTCCAAATTCATTTTATGAAGCCAGCATTATTCTGATACTAAAACCAGATAATGATGCCACAAAAAAAAAAAAACAAAAACAAAAGAGAACTATAGGCCAATTTCCCTGATGAACATAGATGCAAAAGTCCTCAACAAAATATTAGCAAAAATCCAACAATACGTTAACAAAATAATTTACCATGATCAAGTGGGAGTTATTCCTGTGATGCAAGGGTGCTTCAATATTCACAAATCAAACAATGTGACACATCACACAAAGAAGAGGAAGGATAAAAAACATACAATTATCTCAAAGGATGCAAAAAATGCATTTGATGAAATAGAACATTCATTCACGATATAAACTTTCAACAAAGTAGAATTAGAGGGAACATAACCCAAAATAATAAATTCCATATATGTAAAACACACAACAAACATCATACTCAATGGGGAAAAACTGACACCTCTTCCCTTAAGTTCTGGAACAAGACAAGGATGTACACTCTCACCACATTTATTCAACATAGTACTGGAAGTCCTAGACACAGCAATCAGACAAGAAAAAGGAATAAACGCATTCAAATTGGTAAGGATGAAGTAAAATTTTCACTATTTGCAGATGACTTCATACTACACATAGACAACACTAAAGACCACCAAAAAACTACTAGAACTGATAAGTTCAGTAAAGTTGCAAAATAAAAAAAACAATGTAAAGAAATCTGTTGCATTTCTATACACTAATAATGAACCAGCAGGAAGAAAAAAAGAATCAGTCCCATTTACAATTGCACCAGAAAGAATAAAATACATAGGCATACACTTAGGCAAGAAAGTGAAAGAGGTATAACCCCAAAACTATAAAACATTGTTGAAAGTCATTGAAGAGGGCAAAAATAAATGGAAAGATATTCTATGCTCCTGGATTGTGAGAATCAATATTGTTAAAATATTGATACTGCCCAAAGCAATCTATAGATTTAATGAAATCTTTATTAAATTTCCAAAGCATTTTTCACAGAAGTAGAACAAAAATTCCTAAAATTTGTATGGAACCACAGAAGACTCTGAATAGACAAAGCAATCTTCCAAAATAACAAAACTGGAAGTATCAGAATTGTAGATTTCAAGATATACTACAAAGCTATCATAATCAAAACAGTATGGTATTGGGACAAAAATGGACACATAGATTAATGGAACAGAACAGAGAGACCAGAAATAAACCTATGCTAACAGTTCAATTAATCTAGCAGAAAGCAGGAATGAATATACAATGGAAAAAAGACAGTCTCTTCAACAAATGATGTTGGGAAAACTGGTCAGCTACATGCAAAAAAATGAAACTGGGCCACTTTCTTATACTATATACAAAAATAAACTCAAAGTCAATTAAAGACATAAATGTGAGATTGAAGCCATAAAATTCCTAGAAGAAAACATAGGCAGTCAGTCATCTCTTTACATCAGTCATGGAAACATTTTTCTAGGTATAGATCTCCTTTGGCAAGGGAAACAAAAGCTAAATTAAACTACTAGGACTATATCAAAACTAAAAAAAAAAAAAAAAAAAAAAAAAAAAAAAAAAAAACTTGCATAGCAAAGGAAATCATCCACAAAACAAAAAGACAACCCACCAAATGGAAAAAGATATTTACAAATGATATATTCAGTAAGGTGTTGGTATCCAAAATAAACAAAGAACTTACATAACTAAACACCAAAAACTAAATAATCCAATTTAAAAATGGGCAGGAGATGTGTATAGACATTTTCCCAAAGACAACATACAGATGACCAGCAGACACATGAAAAGATGCTCAACATCACTCATCATCAGGGAAATGCAAGTCAAAACTACAAAGAGATATGACCTCACATGTGTCAGAATGTTTAAAATTAAAAACACAAAAAATGATAAGTGTTGACAAGGATGTGGAGAAAAAGGAATTCTTGTGCACAGTTGGTATGAATGCAAGTTGGTCCAGTCACTGTTGAAAATGGTATGGAGGGGGAGGAGCAAGATGGCAGAGAAGTAGGAGACCTAAATTTCATCTGGTCCCAGGAATTCAGCTAGATAGGGATCAAACCATTCTGGACACCTATGAACTCAACAGGAGATTGAAGAAAAGAATAGCAACAACTCTCTGAACATAAAAACAACCACTCTCTGGAAGGTCTCTTCTGATTTGTTTACTGTATATTTTTCTGGGGTTGTTGTTACCCTGTTAGCATTTTGTTCTCTCATTCATCTATTCTCCTCTGGACAAAATGACAAGATGGAAAAACTCACCTCAAAGAAAAAGAACAAGAGGCAGTACCAACTGCCAGGGACCTAATCAATACAGACATAAGATGTTGGAACTACGGGCGCCTGAGTGGCTCAGTTGGTTAAGCGACTGCCTTCGGCTCAGGTCATGATCCTGGAGTCCCGGGATCGAGTCCCGCATCAGGCTCCCTGCTCGGCAGGGAGTCTGCTTCTCCCTCTGACCCTCCTCCCTCTCATGTTCTCTGTCTCTCATTCTCTCTGTCTCAAATAAATAAATAAAATAAAATAAAATAAAATAAAATAAAAAAAAGATGTTGGAACTAGAGTTCAGAATGACAATTTTAAAGATACTAGCTGGGCTTGAAAAAAGCATGGAAGATATTAGAGAAACCCTTTCTGGAGTAATAAAAGAACTGAAATCTAACCAAGTCAAAATCAAAAAGGCTATTAATGAGGTGCAATCAAAATGGAGGCTCTAACTGCTAGGACAAATGAGGCAGAAGAGAGAATTAGTGATATAGAAGACCAAATGATGGAAAATAAAGAAGCTGAGAAAAAGAGAGATAAACAACTACTGGATCACGAGGGCAGAATTCGAGAGATAAGTGATACCATAAGATGAAAAAATATTAGAGTAATTGGGATTCCAGAAGAAGAAGAAAGAGAGAGAGGGACAGAAGGTATATTGGAGCAAATTATAGCAGAGAACTTCCCTAATTTGAGGAAGGAAACAGGCATCAAAATCCAGGAGGCACAGAGAACACCCCTCTCAAAACCAATAAAAATAGGTCAACAACTCAACATCTAATAGTAAAGTTTATAAGTCTCATAGACAAAGAGAAAATCCTGAAGGGAGAAACGATCTGCAACCTACAATGGTAGAAACATTAAATTGGCAACAGACTGATCCACAGAGACCTGGCAGGCCAGAAAGGACTGGCATGATATATTCAGAGCACTAAATGAGAAAAATAGGCAGCCAAGAATACTATATCCAGCTAGGCTGTCATTGAAAAGAGAAGGAGAGATCAAAAGCTTCCAGGACAAACAAAAACTAAAGGAATTTGCAAACACAAAACCAGCCCTACAAGAAATATTAAAAGGGGTCCTCTAAGCAAAGAGAGAGCCTAAAAGCAACATAGACCAGAAAGGAACACAGACAATACACAGTAATAGTCACCTTACAGGCAATACAATGGCACTAAATTCCTATCTTTCAATAGTTACCCTGAATGTAAATGGGCTCAATGTCCCAATCAAAAGACACAGACTATCAGATTGGATAAAAAAAAAAAGACCCATCGATATGCTGTCTGCAAGAGACTCATTTTAGACCCAAAGACACCCCCAGATTGAAAGTGAAGGGGTGGAAAACAATTCACCATGCTAATGGAAACCAAAAGAAAGCTGGGGTGGCAATCCTTATATCAGACAAATTAGATTTTAAACCAAAGACTATAATAAGAAATGAGGAAGGACACTATAGCATACTTAAAATCTATGCAACAAGAAGATCTAACAATTGTAAGTATCTATGCCCCTAACATGGGAGCAGCCAATTATATAAGCCAATTAATAACAAAAGCAAAGAAACACATTGACAACAATACAATAATAGTGGGGGACTTTAACACCCCCCTCACTGAAATGGACAGATCATCTAAGCAAAAGATCAACAAGGAAATAAAGACTTTCAATGACACACTGGACCAAATGGACTTCACAGATATATTCAGAACATTCCATCCCAAAGCAACAGAATACACATTCTTCTCTAGTGCCCATGGAACGTTCTCCAGAATAGATCACATCCTAGGTCACAAATCAGGTCTCAACTGGTACCAAAAGATTGGGATCATTCCCTGCATATTTTTGGACCACAATGCTTTGAAACTAGAACTCAATTACAGGAGAAAGTTAAAGAACTCAAATACATGGAGGCTAAAGAGCATCCTACTAAAGGATGAATGGGTCAACCAGTAAATTAAAGAAGAATTTTAAAAATTCATGGAAACCAATGAAAATGAAAACACAACTGTTCAAAATCTTTGGAATGCAGCAAAGGCAATCCTAAGAGGAAAGTATATAGCAATACAAGCCTTTCTCAATAAACAAGAAAGGTCTCAAATACACAACCTAACCCTACACCTAAAGGAGCTGGAGAAAGAACAGCAAATAAAGCCTAAACCCAGCAGAAGAAGAGAAATAATAAAGATCAGAGCAGAAATCAATGAAATAGAAACCAAAAGAACAGTAGAACAGATCAACGAAACTAAAGGCTGGTTTTTTGAAAGAATTAAAAGATTGATAAACCCCTGGCCAGAGTTATCAAAAAGAAAAGAGACATGACCCAAATAAATAAAATCATGAATGAAAGAGGAGAGATCACAACCAACACCAAAGAAATACAAAGAAGTATAAGAACATATTATGAGCAACTCTATGCCAGCAAATGAGATAATCTGGAAGAAATGGATGCATTCCTAGAGATGTATCAACTACCAAAACTGAATCAAGAAGAAATAGAAAACCTGAACAGACTTATAACCACTAAGGAAATTGAAGCAGTAATCAAAAATCTCCCAAAAAACAAAAGCCCAGGGCCAGATGGCTTCCCAGGGAAACACGAACAATGAGAGATGAACCATGAGAGACTGTGTACCCTGAGAAACAAACTGAGGGTTCTAGAGGGGAGGGGGTGGGGGGATGGGTTAGCCTGGTGATGGGTATTAAAGAGGGCCCATACTGAATGGAGCACTGGGTGCTATACACAAACAATGAATCATGGGACACTACATAAAAAACTAATGATGTAATGTATGGTGATTAAAATTACATAATTAAAAAAAGAATAAGTAGGTAGCTTAGTGGCTGGCAATTTTCCATATAGCAAATAGCAACTCAATACAAAATTATATATTCATATCAAATTGAGAATGGAAGGTAAATTACTATAAAGACCTGGGGTAGATTAAACTTAAATTGGCTGTACTTGACAAAAATATAGCTTAAATAAAAAGAAAAAAAAATACTTTAAGTCTGTGTGCAATCTGAAATGGAAAGTGGAGATAATTATCCAAATAATTCACTTTTGCTTGAATTACCTGGGCCTATTATGAAAACTCTGTGAGCTATATATGAGTACATTTTGAGAGCAGAATATGGCTACATGTGAAATGCATAAGTTAATGAAATTATTTTAAAATAGTATATGTGAAAGTGATTCCTCAAGTATAAAATGCTATCTTTAACTTTATGAGGTATTTAATTGGACTTATCTATTCATTTGATTTTGCACATGTAGATACAGGTAAAGTTTCAACTTTAATCATAAGTTATATAAACAATATGGACCTCCTCTAGCACTTATGAAAATTTAATTTTACTAATAGCAATTCTATTTTTCATATATCCCTGAGCTTATAACATAGTAACATTATCCTATCAATTTTAAGTGGAGAAATGGAGGTTACCAAAAAAAAAAAAAAAATCAAGTCACCCACTCTGAAGTATTTGATAGAAATGACCAGATGGAATTGGAAAGAGAATTAAAATCAGAATTCAGGAGACTGAGCTTGTCCTTTAACCAAGAATACCAAATATCATTTCTTTCCAGAATAGAAGTAAAATGACAGCAGGCAATATATTGAAAATGTAGGGCTAGTTTATCTGCAACTGTGAAAATGCAGCAGGTTGTTTTCTAACACATATCTCCAAAGAAAAGAAATGAGGCCTGATAAGCAGGAGGGCATTGTGCTTCCTCAGTAGTAGAAAACGAACTGGTTGAGTATCAGTCTTTAAACACTTAAGTGTCCCCTGAACAAAACATTTAAAAAGAATAAGAAGAAAGGTATTCCAACGCAATGGGCTACATAAGCGGTTGGCATAAGGAAGAGTTATGATTCATAATTGAAAAAACTGCTTGATTTATTTATATGGGGCCTAAAGCAAACCAATTTCATTTGCAGAAATGGATAAATAAGATGTTACAGGGCCACATCATAGGGTTATTTTGAAGAAGAATTTTAAAAAAAGGAAACATAATGAAACAATGTTTCATCAAAAGAAAATCAGAAGTAAAGAATCCAAAGGCTTAAACTCTTTATGGTAAAGGATAGGACAGACAGCAATTTAGAGTTCTACTCAAGAAGACAGCACATTTTTCTAACATGTTTATATATACCTGGGGCTCATCAAAATTACTGAAACAAAATAATGTAAAATAAATTTCTAATTATTTCTAATTAAAAATTATTTTCTGTGCTAGTAAAATATTCTAGGAATACTAACTATATTTAATGAACATATATTTCCTTAATGTTTATTTTATACTCTAAGTTAACACTTTTTTTTTTTATCTGCTCCTCAAGACCTATCTTCTGCCTCTCACATAACAACTTCCATAACTCAGAGCTCTGTTCTGGATGACAGCTAGTGAGTCTGAGAAAGTAAGTCATTCTATAGTTTTCTGAGACTAATGGGACATGATGTTCCTCCTATAGAGTGTCATTTGGATAGATGCTTCTGGATGAATTCAACTCTTAAGAAGCTTAGATACCATGGAAAGTGCACTTAAAATTGAACTGTCAATGTTCAAGATTCAGCTTTTTTGTGACTTATATTTGTTAAGTGAGTAAATTAACCTCACTGACCATTAGATTTCTCTGCCTACAAAAGTTGTATAACAATACCTCCAATTTAAAGTTGTGAGGATTCAACGACATAATGCATGTAAAGACACACTGAAAATGGTAATATACTATATAGATGTAGGGCACCATGGCTCCTCCATAAGCCTCCAATTAGAGGTGAGAATTTGAAGCTCCAAATTGTATCCCGTGGGACAAAGAAGTTTGAGGCAGTCTTCACATTATACCATGTATGGAGCAACTATGGATTGAATCATGCCTAACAACCTATGCCCCATACCACAGATTTTAGGAGAACACAATTATATAAATTAAAAAATGACTTTTTAGATCTATATCCTATTTGTATGGAAAGCATCCTACACTAAATGTATCTTACAGAAAAGTTATTCAGATGAGTTTCATACATCCACCCTCACCCATAAAAAATGCATAGGTCTGTGTGATTAGATCTATGTATATATATTAGTGCTGGAATACTGGTGCTTCTATACTATTTCCAATTCTTGAAGAGGTTATTAAATTACTTAGAAACATGCTCCATATGGCCTAGGACTATCTTCTAGTGTTAGGAAAAAATAATCTTCCAAGTATTATCACTTTACATTTTTCATCTTAGTGAATAAATGTATTTTTATCACTAATTATTAGCTTTCAATTAGAATCTCATATTCACAAATTTGACTCATTACAGATAAAAATCCCCTGAAATCAATCAAGTCCAGGTTTTAAAAAGCCCTGTTGAGATTTAATTCACATACTTTTTAAAATTAAGCTTTTATTTTAATTTTTATTTAATATATAAATTTTTATGTTAATTCCAGTATAGTTATCACACAATGTCACAGGTGTACAACATCATAATTCAACAATTTTATACATCATCCAGTTCTCATCATACCAAATGCACTCCTTAATCCCCATAACCTAGTTCACCCATCCCCCCAACTGACCTTACCTTTGGTAACCATCAGTTTGTTATCTATAGTTAAGAGTGTTTTTTTCAAAGAATTGTGGTCAGCAAAGTTGCATACTGGGGCACCGGGGTGGCTCAGTTGGTGGGGCAGCCAACTCTTGATTTTGGCTCATGTCATGATCTCAGGGCCCTCGGATTGAGTCCCACATCAGGCTCTGCACTCAGCAGGGAGTCTGCTTCAGAATTCTCTCTCCCTCTGCCCCTCCCTCCATTCGCTCATTCTCTTTCTCTCTCTCTCTAAAATAAATAAATAAAAATCTTTAGAAAAAAAAAGAAAAGTTGCATACTTTCATCTTTCTGAATATGTTGAACTTGTTTTGTGCCCTGATATGTGATCTATTCTGAAGAATGTTCCATGTGCACTTGAAAAGAATGTGTATTCTTCTGTTTTAGGATGGAATATTCTGAATATGTCTATTAAATCCATCTGGTCCAGTGTGTCATTCAAAGCCATTCTTTCCTTGTTAATTTCCTCTTTAGATGATCTGTCCATTGATGCATGTGGGATGTTAAAGTCCCTTACTATTATTGTAGTATGATGGATTACTTCCTTTACATTTGTGATTAACTGTTTTATGTATGTGTGTGCCCCCATGTTGGGTGCATAAATATTTACAACTGTTGTATGTTCCTGTTGGATTGTCCCCTTTATTATTATATAGTACCCCTGTTTGTCTCTTATTACAGTTTTTGTTCTAACATGTACTTTTTTCAATATAAATATTGCTACTCTGGCTTTCGTCTTCCATTTGCATTATAAATATTTCTTATCCCCTCACTTTCAATCTGCAGGTGTCTTTGGTCTAGAATGAGTCTCTTATAGGCAGCATATAGATGGGTCTTGTTTTTTATCCATTCTGTCACCTTATGTCTTTTGATTGGAGCATTTACATTCAAAGTAATTATTGATAGGTATGTATTCATTGTTATTTTGTTACTTGTTTTATGGTTGTTTCTATAGTTTTGTTTTGTTTTGTTTTGTTTTTGAACCTTTCTTCTCTTGCTCTCTTTCATAGTTTGCTGGCTTTCTTTAGTGATATACTTGGATTCTTTTCTCTTTATTCTTTGCAACTATTACTGGTTTTTTATTTATGGTTACCGTTAAGTTTGTATATAACTACTTTTGCATACAGCAGTCTATATGGATAATCACTTAAATTTGAGTCCATTTTTTACTCCTCTCTCCCCCCACACTTTTTCAGTATATAGTGTCATATTTTACATTCTTTTCTTTGAATTCCTTGACTGATTTTTACATATATACTTACATTTCAGAGTCTCATTTATGGTCTTTCCTTTCTACTCAAAAAATCCCATTTAATATTTCTTGCCAGGCTAGTTTAGGTGGTCATAAACTCCTTTAGTTTTTGTTTGTCTGAGAAACTATCTCTCCTTCTATTCTGAATGATGGCCTTGCAGGATAGAGTATTCTTGGCCCCATATTTTTCCCTTCCAGTACTTTGAATATATCATGCCACTTTCTTCTGGACTGCAAAGTTTCTGCTGAAAAATCTTCTGATAGCCTTATGGGTTTCCCCTTGTATGTAACAGAGTTCTTTGCTCTTGATACTTTTAAATTTGTCTTTATCTTTACTTTTCTTTTTTTCCATTTTAAATACTATGTGTGAATCTCCTTGGGTTGATTTTGTTGGGGGGGAATCTCTGTGCTTCCTGTTTCTGAATATTTATTTCCTTCTTCATATTAAGAAAGTTTTCAGCTATTATTTCCTCAAATAAATTTTCTGACCCATTTTCTTTCTTGTCCCTCTTGTTGCATCCCTATAATGTGAATGTTATTACAGTTGATGGAGTCACTGAATTCCCTAAGTGTATTTTTGTTTTGCATATTTCTTTTTTTCCCTCATTTGCTCAGCTTGATTAATTTCTATTACACTCTTTGAGGTCATTAATTCATTCCTCTGCTTCTTCTAGCCTTCTATTTATTCTATCAAGTGAATTTTTAATTTCATTTGTTATTTTCTTCATCTCTGATTGGTTCTTTTTTATGTTTTCCATCTTTTTTAAGGGTGTCACTGACGTCCTCCACTCTTTTCTCAAGTCCTGTGAGTATCTATGATAACTTTAAATTCTCTATCAGGCATATTACTTATATCCATTTCACTTATGTCTCTTGCTGTGATTTTGCCCTGTTTTTTCATTTGGAACATGTTCCTCTGTGTTCTCATTTTGTCTAACTGTGTCTGTTTCTGTGTGTTAGTAAAGACAGCTACATATCCTGCCCTGGGAAGTAGTGACCTTATAAAGAAGAGGTCCTATAGTGCTTTGCCATGTAATGTACCCTGCTCATCAGAACATGACACTTCAGGGATGTCTCCTATGTGTGATTCATGTGCCCAGCTTTTGTGGGTGAGCTGCTTTTTCCTACAGTCCAGTCATCTGCACTGGCTCCCTCTGCCTATGAGCAGTGTTTATTCCCTATGGTGTTAGGGGTCAGTCTGGGGACACCTTGGGCTTGAGTGGAGTCAGACCATATGTTTGTCAGACATGGAATAGGAACAAACTGCAGGGTGCTTTCCCTGTATTCTCCCTTGAGAAGCTTTATTGGTGGGCAGTGCCTGAAGTTAGGAAAGTTGTCTGCCTCCAGCCCATTGCTACGGCATCTGTCTGATTACTATGTGTGCTTATCCTCTCCTCTCTGAGGCTGGAGTTGCTTTGGAGTAGTGCTGGCCATTGTAGGGGTTGCTTGCACACTGTCCAGGACTGCATCACCCCTGTATGGACTCTGGCCAAGACCATATTGGAGAAAGTGTGTCCCCCAAAGCACAACACAGGGACAGTGCAGTGGGGTGGCAGTGTTAGCAAGCTTTGTACACCATGGAGGGATCCCTACAGCATCAGGACTGAAGTGGTCTGTCTAGGTTTGCAGAAACCCAGTGCAGGGGGCAGGGTGGTGGAACACCAATGCTAGCAAGTTTTCCATGCCTCAGGTCCTCTGTAAAAAAGGCCCTGCAGCCCTGGGACTGAGAAACCCTCTGGAGAGGTGGATCCTTAGGAGTACAGTGAAGGGGGTCAGGGTGGTAAGGCAGCAGTGCTAGGAAACTTTGTGCCCCTAGGTCCTCTGCTGGAGGGGCCCTGCTGTGCCAGAACTGAAGTGGCTTGTCTGGCTCTGTGGAAGCATTGTGTGGGGGCGGGGCTGCAGTGCTAGCAAGTTAGATAACTAGCCCCTCAGGTGCCTGTGTGCTTACACTGGGTGGGGGGGGGGCATAAATGATGCCTGACATTTATTTTGTTCCTGGAGGAGTTCCCAGTTATTTTTGTCCCTCTGGGACAGGCTCTGAGATGAGTAAATAACTCCTTCCTGTATGCCCCTCTTTTTCAAACTGCTACTTACATGCTGTACCATAATAGGCTATTTGTTGTGCTGTCCTTTTTAAGGGCAGGGACTCAGTTTCCTCTCACCTTCCCAGCTCTTCCAGAGTGGACCCCACTGATCTTGTTTAAGTTCAAGATTTTATGTCTCTCTGGCTGTAAGAACTTTTGAAATTCAGCTCCTCTGGTTTTCAAAGCCAAATGTTATGGGGATTTGTCTTTCCCTTGCAGGCATTCCAGTACAGGGGTCCGTTTCTCTCCCCCTCAGGTGTCCATGGCACTCCTTGCTCCCAGAGAAAGTCCTATATGTCCATTTAGCTCCCAACTGTGTCTCTGCCTTCCTATCCTTTTTGACGTGGCCTCATCTCTACATTTAGGTGTGGAGTTTATTCTGCCAGTCTCAGGTCATTTTCTGAGTTACTTACACTGCTGTGAGTGTTCTCTAGTTGTATCCATGACTCAAGGTGACCTTAGGGTCTGTAAAGCCTGCTTTTTGGCAACAGGCTTGAGCAATGGAAACTTGAGCAAGGCAAAGGGGCCCACAGTGACCACTGAGCTGAATGCAGACTCATTAAGTGACCCACCTCAAAATGGCCATAGGCCCTAACTAACAAATGGGCTACTTACAACCAGGCACAGTTACCAAAAAGGGGAAAATTCCACAGGTTTCCATACTTCCTCACTCTGCCCTATAACTATAGCACCCCCCCCAACCTCATGGCAGACAATCTCTCCTTTGCTGTCCTGCCTGCTGCTCCCTTGCAGTGTATTCAATAAACTTATCCTTTGTTCTGTCTTGTGTGAATTCTTTCACCACCCATGCTGCTAGCCCCCACCCAATCCCAATGCACCACAGTCATCCTACTCTGCCATCTTCCCTAGAAATCCATAATTCACATAATTTTAAACTGTACAATTCAGTGGGTTTTTTTTTTTTTTTTGTATACTCACAGAGGTATGTGATCATCACTACAATCTCATTTTAGAACATTTTCATCACCCCCAGAAGAAACCCTGTGCCTCTGATCAGACACCCTCCATTCCTTCATAGCATCCCAGCCCTAAGCAACCAATAAACTCATAATATCTGTTTCCTTTTTCTATAGCTTTGCCTACCTTGGACATTTCATACAAATTATTCAATATGTTTTCCTCTGTGATTGGTTTCTTCCACTTAGCATAATGGTTTCAGTGATCTTCAGTGTTGTTTCATGTATCACTACTTCATTCTTTTTTATTGCCCAATAACATTCCATTAAAAGGATATACCATATTTTGTTCACCTATTTATCAGTTGAAGGTTATTTGGGTTGTTTCCACTTTGGGACTATTATGAATAATGGTGCAATAAACATTTGTGTGCATATTTTTGTGTGCACATATGTTTTCATTTCTCTTGGGTATATACCTAGGAAAGGAATTGCTGGATCATATGAGAATTTTATGTTAATTTTTTGAGGAACTGCCAAAAAGCTTTCCACAGTGGCTGCACCATTTCTCACTACCACCTGCAATGTATGAGGTTTCAAGTTTTCCACATCCTTATGAACATTTATTGTTGTTTTTCTTTTTAATGATAAGCTTCCTAGTGAGTGTGAAGTGGCACCTCATTGTGATATGGATTTGCAATTAATCACATTCTGTGATGGCTAATGTTGCTAGACATCTTTTCTTGTGCTTATTGACCATTTTGATATTTTAGAGAAATGTCTATTCAGACCATTTGCCCATTTGTTCAATTAGATTACCTTTCTACCATTTAGTTGTAGGATTTCTTTATGTACTCTAGATACTAGACTTTTTTCAGATCTATGATTTACAAATATTTTTTTTCCCATTCTGTGGGGGTTTTTTTTCATTGTCTTTATGGTGTCTTTTGCACAAGTTTTTAATTTTGATGAAATCCAATTTATTTATTTTTTTATTCTGTTGCTTGTGCTTAAGTAGTATATCTAAGAAACCATTGACTAATCCAGTATCATAGTCCCTACTCATTTCTTAGTTAAGTTTCCTTTTTTTTAAACACAACAGCTTTATGGATAAAATTCATATTCCACAAATTTACAATTTTAAGTGTACAATTCAGTGGTTTTTAGCCTATTAAATTCTTTTGCCCATTTTTAAACTGGGTTGTTCAACTTTTTGTTCTTGGGTTGCAAGTGTTATTTATATATTCTGGATACTAAATCTTTTTTTTAAGATTTTATTTATTTAAAGTCAGTCAGAGAAAGACATATATCATATGATATCACTGATATGAGGATTTCTTAATCTCAGGAAACAAACTGAGGGTTGCTGGAGTGGTGGAGGGTGGGAGGGATGGGGTGGCTGGGTGATAGACATTGGGGAGGGTATGTGTTATGGTGAGCACTGTGAATTGTGTAAGACTGTTGAATCATAGACCTGTACCTCTGAAACAAATAACACATTATATGTTAAAAAAAAAAAAAAAGAAGATAGTAGGAAGGGAAAAATGAAGGGGTGGAAATCGGAGGGGGAGAGAAACCATGAGAGACTATGGACTCTGAGAAACAACCTGAGGGTTCTAGAGGGGAGGGGGGTATGGGGATGGGTTAGCCTGGTGATGGGTATTAAAGAGGGCAAGTATTGAATGGAGCATTGGGTGTTATATGCAAACAGTGAATCATGGAACACTACATCAAAAACTAATGATATAATGTATGGTTGTTAACATAACATAATAAAATAAAATAAAATAAAATAAAATAAAAAATATTTATTTATTTATTTGACAGAGAGAGAGGGAACACAAGCAGGGAGAGTTGGGGAGGGAGAAGCAGTCTCCCCGCTGAGCAAGGAGCCCAATGTGGGACTCAATCCCAGGACCCTGGGATCATGACCTGAGCCAAAGGCAGATGCTTAACGACTGAGCCACCCAGGCACCCCTGGACACTAAATCTTTACCAGATATATGATTTATAAATATTTCTATTTTGTAGGTTGTCTTTTAACTTTAAAGATATTATCCTTTATTCACAAGTTTTTAATTTTGATGAAGCCCAAATTCTCATCTAAATCAATCAATCAATATGTGAGACTCTGGATATGGTTTGTCCTGGGGAAAAAATCTTCTCCATCTGTGGACCTATGAAACCAGGAAAGAAGTTACCTTCTTCTAAAATACATTTGTGAGACAGGCATAGGATAGGCACTCCCATTCCAAAAGGAAGAAATATGGATAAAAAATGAGCCATAAGTTCTAAACAAGTCCAAAATCCAGCAGGGAATATTCCATTAGATTTTAAGGCCTGAGGATAATTTTCTGTGATTTCAAGTTCTGTCCTTGCATCCATGATTCTACCCTTGGAGTTAATTTTCCTTCATTTTGTCCCATCTCTGTCCCTTGTAGTCCAAGCTGGCAGCATTTTTGTTGGTAAAACAATTTCAAAACCTTTGTTGGTCTACCACCCAATTTATTTATTATTATTTTCAAGATTTTATTTATTTATTTGACAGAGAAAGAGAACGAGAGAAAGCACAAGCAGGGGGAGTGGCAGGCAGAGGGAGAAGCAGGCTCCTGCTGAGCAAGGAGTCTGATGTGGGGCTCCATCCCAGGACCCCAGGATCCTGACCTGAGCTGAAGGCAGAGGCTTAACCAACTGAGCCACCCAGGTATCCCGGTCTACCACCCAATTTATAGGGCCCCAAGCCAAGATAAGAGGGTTCTCCACTGATACTTCCTAGACAACATCTCTTATCTTGACTTTTTGTTGAGATGGCTGATTGAATCCAGAAGTTACATGTCTAATCTCTTAGCAAATTGTTGCCCAGTCACAAACTTGGCCATGCTTCCAGAGCACAGTATCTAAACAAGTTGAGTATTATCCAAATCATCAGATGCTGGTGTCATTGTGCTTAACAGTTCATTCCTCAATTTATCTTTCCTTTTATATTTTGTTATAATCATCAAGCAGAGACTAGGTAGAACCTTCCATACATTGCTTAGAAAATTCCTTAGCTAAATATCCAATCTCACTGTTTATAAATTCTACTTTTCTCCCAATGATAGAACATAATTCAGTCAAGACTCTGCTACTGTAGGACAAGAATCATGTCTCCTTTAGTGTCCAAAACATGTTTGTCATTTCTAAGGACTCATCAGAAGTACATTTGTTCATATTTCTACCATCAAGGCAATCTGTGATTTTTCTTTTTTTTTTTTTTTTTTTAAGATTTTATTTATTTATTTGACAGAGGGAGACACAGCGAGAAAGGGAACACAAGCAGGGGGAGTGGGAGAGGGAGAAGCAGGCTTCCTGCAGAGCAGGGAGCCCGATGCGGGGCTCGATCCCAGGACCATGGGATCATGACCTGAGCTGAAGGCAGACGCTTAATGACTGAGCCACCCAGGTGCCCCAATCTGTGATTTTTCTGTGAAGCACCTCAAAATTCTTCTAGTTTCTACATATTAACTCCAAAACCCGCTCCACATTTTTAAACATATGCTAGAGCAGTACTCCACTCTCTGATACCACAATCTGTATTAGATTCCTAGGTCTGCCATAAGAAAGTACCACTAAATGGGTGACTTAAAACAGAAATTTATTCTCTCACAGTTTGGAGTCCAGAAATCTCAAAATAAGGTGTTGGCAGGGCTATGCGCTCTCCAAAGTCTCTATGGAAGAGTCTTTCCTTGGGTCTTCCAGCTTCTGGTAGTCTAACAATCTTTGGCAGTCCTTGGCTTATAGCTATATGGCCAATCTATATGTCAGTCATCATATGACAGTCTTTTGTGTATCTGCCTCTTTATCTCTCCTTAAAGGACACCAGTAATATTGGATTAAAGGCCAATCCTACTCTAGTATGACCTAATCTTAACAAATTACATTTGCAATGGCCCTCTTTCCAAATAAAGTAAAATTCTGAAGTACTGGGCATTCCTCAGACTTAAACATATTCTTGGGGGACACAGTTCAAACCATAATAGGTATAGTTTAAGGTTTTTGTTTTGTTTTGTAGACTCCTTGAGATTTCCTATATATAGGATTATATTATCTACAAATTAAAATATTTTTATTTCTTTTCTATTTTTGAAGATTTTAATTCCTTGTTGTTTAATTGCCCCAGTTACGACTTCCAATATAATGCTGAATAACAATGGTGAAAGCATCCATCTGAGTCTTGTTCCTGATCTTCAGGAGAAATCTTTTAGGCTTTCACAATTAATTACAATGTTATCTGTGTACTTTTTTCATAAATGTTCTTCATCATATTGAGAAAGTTATCTTCTATTCCTAATGGTTGAGTGTTACTATGATGAAAGAGTGTTGATTTCGGTAAATGCTTTTATTGCATCAATTAAGATGACTATGTTTTTTTCCTCCACTCTATTAATGTGATATATTACATTGATTGCTTTTCTCATGTTGAACCATCTTTATATTCGTGGAATAAATCTCACTTGGTCGTGGTGTATAATACTTTAATATGCTTCTGGGTTTGGTTTGAAAGTACTTTTTTTGAGGACTGTACATCTATATTCATAAGGGTTATTTGTCTATAGTTTTCTTGTAGTGTCTTTGACTGGCCTTAGTATATGGGTAATGTTGGCCTTATAAAATAAGAAATGTTTCTCTTCTTCTGTCTTTGTAACTGTCTGAGATAGACTGGTAGTATTATTTAAAATTTTGGTAGAGTGCCTGGGTGGCTCAGTTGGTTGAGTGTCCAACTCTTGATTTTGGCTCAGGTCATGATCTCAGGGTCTTGAGATCGAACCCTGTGTGGTGCTTGCTTCAGGTTCTCTCTTCCTCTCCCTCTACCTCTCCTCCCCTCTGTCTCTCATAAATAAATAAATAAATAAATAAATAAATAAATAAATAAATAAATAAATAAATAAAAATAAAATAAAATTTTAGTAGAATTCACCAGTGAAATCATCTAGTCCTAGGCTTCTATTTTTTGGAAGGTTTTGATTGTTGATTCAGTGTCTTTACAAGTTATAGACATGTTCTGATTTTCTATTTCTTCTTGAGTCAGTTTTGTTAATTTGTGTGTTTCTAGGAATTTGTTCATTTCATCTAGGCTATATAATTAGCTGGAGTACAATTTTTCATAGTATTCTTTTATAATCCCTTTTAATTTTGTAAGGTCAGTAGTAATGTCCCCTTTTCATTCCCGATTTTAGTTATTTAAGTGTCTCTTTTTTCTCTTTGTAAGCTTAGCTAATAGCTTATCAACTTTTTTGTCTATTCAAAGAGCCAATATTTCGTTTTATTGATTCTATTGTTTTTCTATTCTTTATTTCATTTATCTCTCCTCTAATTTTTTATTTCCTTCATTCTGCTAAATTTGGGTTTAGTTTGTTTTTCTTTCTCTTATACATTGAACTTGTACAAGTTAAATGTGTAAGTTTTTATTGATTTGAGACTTTTTTTTTAAGATTTTATTTATTTGACACAGAGAGACATAGCGAGAGAGGGAACACAAGCCGGGGGAGCGGGAGAGGGAGAATCAGGCTTCCTGCAGAGCAGGGAGCCCGATGCAGGGCTCAATCCCAGGACGCTGGGATCATGACCTGAGCCTAAGGCAGACACTTAACAACTGAGCCACCCAGGCGCCCTGAGACCTTTTTTTTTTTTTTTTTAATATAGACATTTACAGTTATAAAGTCCTCTCTGACCACTGCTTTCACTACATCCCTTAAGTTTTGGTATATTTTGTTTTTGTTTTTGTCAATATCTAATTATTTTCTAATTTCCTTTGTGATTTATTATTTGACACAACTGTTGTCTAAGAATGGGTTTAATTTCCAAATATTTATGAATTTTCTAGTTTTCCTTCAGTTACTGATTTCTAGTTTCATTCTATTGTGGTCCATAAGATACTTCATGTGATTTCAATCTTCCTACATTTTTTGAGACTTGTTTAGTGGCCTAATATATGGCCTATCCTGCTCTATGTACACTTGAGAGAAATGTGTATTCTGCTGTTTCTTTGGGGTTGATTTTTCTATATATGACTATTATGCCCAGTTAGTTTCTACTATTATTCAGTCCTCTGTTTCCTTATTTATCTTTTGTCTAGATGTTCTATCCATTATTGAAAATGGAGTATTGAAGTCTCCAAACATTATTGTCAAAATATTTATTTCTCCCTTCAATTATGCTGATGTTTGCTTTATATATTTAGGGACTGTGTTGTTTACTGTGTACATGTTTATAATTGTTATTTCTTCTTGATGAGTGACAATTTTATTAACATATAATGTACTTATTTGTCTCATAATACTTCTTGACTTAAGATCAATTTTTTCTGATATTAATATAATTACCCCTGCTCTCTTTTGGTTACTCTTTGTATAGAATATCTTTTTTCATCTTATGACTTTAAACGTATGTGTGTCTTTAGATCTAAAGTGAATCCTTTGTAGACAGCATCTAGTTGTAGCATTTTTAAATCTATTTTGTTAATCTCTGGCTATTGACTGGATAGTTTATTCCATTTGCATTTAAAGTAATGACTGATAAAGAAGGACTAACTTCTGCCATTTTTCTATATGTTTTCTCTGTGCTATTCCTTATTTATTCCTCATTTTCTTCATTACTATCTCCTTTTGTGTTTAATTGATTTTTATAGTACACAGTTTTGATTATCTTCTCATTTACTTTTGTTAATATATTTTAGATATTTTCTAAGTGGTTACCATAGGAATTACACTTAACATTCTAAACGTTTAACAATCTAGTTTGAACTCATACCAACTTAGTTTCAATAGCACAAAAAAATCTCTGTTCCAATACATCCCTGTCAAGCAATACATTATGTTGTTATGTTGTTATTGTCAAAAATTAGTGTTATATGTGTGTGTCCTTTAATGTAGATTTATAATTATTATTTTATGTATTTGTCTTTTATATCATATAGAAAATAAAAAGAGGGAGTTCCAGACCAAAAAAAAAAAAAAAAAAAAAACAATTACAGCAGTTTTATTTACCTATGTAGTGACCTCTTCTTGAGTTGTTTATTTTTTCATATGGCTTTGAGTTATTTTTTAGTATCCTTTCATTTCAGCCTGAAGGACTCCTTTAGCAATTCTTGTAGGGTAAGTCTACTAGCTATGAAATTCCTCAGGTTTTGATTTTCTGGGGATGTCTTAATTTCTCCCTCATTTTTGAAGGACAGCTTTGCCAGACATAGAATTCCTGGTTGATAGGTTTTTTTTTTTTTTTTTTCTCTTTAAATATATTATCTCACTTTCTTTTGGCCACCGTGGTTTCTACTGAGAAATCTGCTGTTAATCTTATTGAGGATCCCTTGTACATGACATGTTACTTCTCTCTTGCTGCTTTCAAGATTCTCTTTGTCTTTGTCTTTCAACAAAATGTGTCAGTGCAGTTCTCTGTGTTTATCTTTTTTGGAGTTTGTTAAGCTTCTTCATTGTGTAGATTTGCATACATTATATCAAATTTGGAAGTTTTTAACCATTATTTCATCAGCTATTCTTTCTGTTCTCTCTCTCTTCTCCATCTAATATTCCTATTATTATTTTGGTATACTTTATGATATCTCAGAGGTCTCTTAGGCTCTGTTCATTTTTCTTCATTCTTCTTTTTCCTGCTCCTCAGACAAGGTAATTTCAATGGTTTTATATTCAGGTTTGCTAATTCTTTGTCTCCTCAAATCTGCTTTTGATATTCAGGAAATTATTGACACAAATTGAATACAATGGATATCAATGCACATTGTTAACATGTATTTGTTTCATTTGTTTCATCTATAGATGACTTGGTTTCACTTTCTTCTCCTTTTTACTTCTGGCTGTATCATTTTAATCCTAACTTACATGTACACAATTCTTCCCTTTTCTAAAAAATAAGGATTCATTTCTAAATCATTCATATTCTAGATATATTTCTCCCTTTCTTTTTCATTTCATAGAGCTTCTGGTTCATATAAATCTGATGAAATAGGGCTCATTTTTGTTGTTGTTGTTGTTTCAATTTTGGTTATCTTATTAAAACACTGTTTTTTCCACTACAAGGTAAGAAATTTCATGAAAAAATGGTGATAAAAAGAACAAGAATTCAGGCAAAGTAACTGCTGTTTCCGGCCAAATACTTACTAAATTCTGGTCCTTTGACATTCTATTTTTTACATGCAAATGGTTGAGCATTTCATTGGTAGTAGAGTCTATTCATGCAACATACATTACACTCAGAATATTTTGCCTCAGCTTTATATTCTTTTGTTTCTTTTATTTCTTCCTAATTTCAATCTATATTCAGTAAAAACCTGAAAGTTGGCTACATTTATTTGTCTCTCTATTTCTATTCCTCTCTAAAATAACCAGCTTTGATAATAAGTTTACTAAGACCAGGATGATAATTTTTCTGAACATTTTCTTATAAAAGATTGGAGTGATTGTTTTTGACTGATATTCTCTTTTGATTCATTCAACATTGCATCTTTATAATGATGCTAAGCACTCTTTCAACTCTTTCATACTTTTAATAGTTTTTTTTCCTCCATTAAGCAAATTCTTTCTTTGATGATATGTTTGGTACTCCATGACTTGAAGGTCAAATTTAATTTAATTTATTTTTATTTATTTATGTCTTTCTTACTCTAAAAATTATATTCCATTCACCATTTTCTTCCCTATTTATTGTCTATAGCAGTAATTTTAAACTTTTTTTTTTTTCCTACTGTAGAATACATACTGCATTTACAGACTTCAGGAGCTTACCTTGATTGACTTTAGGAATATCACATTCTTGAGCTGAAAATAGATGAAGCCAGAAAGTATAAGTATTAGCATTAATACAATTTGGCATATTGATTTTAGTTAAATTTGTTTAGGCAGCAGCATTTATATTAAATTATTCTCCAAAAGGAACCAAAAAGAACCTAATATTTTCATGATCTCTACTGATGTGTGAGTATATGCATGTGTCTTTTGTGCCTTGTCAAAATTGTTTAATACACTGAACAGAGTAAAGGTTATTATTTGGAATATCTATTGCCTAAATTGGCCTAGCCTCCAAACCTATTGCCTCTGGAAATATCCAAAGAAAATAAGCTAATCAATATAAAAATTGTGTCAAATATCCAACACTTTGATGTCCATACATTCATAACTGTAAAAAGACCCTATTAACTGTGAACTTCCCTTTACATCAAAATGCATGAGGTGAATATACAAGTATGCATGCAATCTGATACTTGTATTTGACTCCAGACCTCTTTTAAGAACAAAGCAAATCATACGTTGACTCCTACACACTTTGCCTGTCTGCTGCCATTCTTTCTCAGACAACTGTAGTTACAGTTTATTGTTGTAAGTTTATTTCAGTAAATCCATGCAAAAGTATATTCCTCTAGCCTCTCTTCCTTTCTGTTGCTGGCTTCAGCTGCATTCCATCCCCTGAAATACATTCATTGTCACGACTAGCTCTTGTCGAGTTTTAAGAAGCACTGTAAAGCCCCTGTGTCCATTTCAAAGCATTTTGGAAATCCTCAGCTGCAAATGAAGTCAAAGAGCAAAATTGTTCTCTGTCCTTTTTTACATTAAACCATGTAGAGTGCTGAACTCATGTACTTTTAAAGAGATTACCTTCTCTCACTCTGTCTTAATTCCTGCTATTTCCCTAAAAGATACAGGATCCTCACAGTGGGCAGATTTAGGTCACATCTAAGCCTAATCCTTTCCTGATTATTCACAAATAAATCATCCTCAAAATAAAGGAAAAGGTCACATAATACTCGTACAGCATTAAATTTGTAATCACATAAAACAAGTCATGAAATTCAGGATTATGGTTCCTACGGCAACCCTGTTCTTCCTCTATTGTGTATGCCCCACAACACTGTGTGTACATTTAAAATGCATTATTTCACTCTATTACAACTCTCAGTGTCAGCATCTTGTGAGAGCTACCTGATTAAGTATTCACCTTACCATATGAACAATGATTTATTAATTTTTAAAATCAAACTAAAATTAAATAAATCAAAATAGCTAATGGGAATTCTAGCTAGAACAGAAAATAAGATTCATGTTATGAAGCATTTCTATAAATCAAACTTGTATTTCCCAAATTAGCCACTAGTTGTCATCTACTCTTTGAAGAATTGTCTCCTGAAGGGGGAACAAAGTATTGACCCAGTGGGAAATGAACTTGGATTATCTTTTATGCTTGAGGTGTTTTGTGACATCAGAAAATAGTTATCAAATGTTTAGAATTTGTCCAGAAGAGACTCTAGGTGATATTTTGCAGTTTTGGATTTGTTGTAACCAATCATTCTTTCCCCATTTTTAAGTTTTTATTTAAATTACAGTTAACTAACATACAGTATAATATTAATCTCAGGTAGACAAATTAGTGATCCAACACTTACATACAACACTTGGTGCTCATCACCACCAATGTACTCCTTAATCCCCATCACTTATTTCACTCATCCCCTCAACCACCTCCCCACTGGTAACCATCAATTTGTTCTCTATAGTTAAGAGTCTGCTTCTTGGTTTACCTCTCCCTGTCTTTTTTTTCCCTATGTACTTTAGTTTTCTTTTTTAAATTCTACATATAAGTGAAATCATATGGTATTTGTCATCCTCTGCCTGACATATTCACTTATCACAATACTCTCTAGCTCCAACTATGTTGTTGCAAATGGTAAGATTTCACTCTTTTTATGGCTGAATAATATTCCATTGGATATATATACCAAATATTCTTTATCCATTCCTCAGTGGATTGTTTCTATGATTTGGCTATTTTAGAAAATGCTGCTATAAACATAGGGGTGCATGTATCCCTTTGATTTAGAATTTTTCTATTCTTTGGATAAATACTAGTAGTGTAATTGCTGTTCACAGAGAATTTATATTTTTAACTTTTTGAGGAACATCCATACTATTTTCTACAGTGGCTACACCGGTTTGCTTTCCCATCAATAGTGCAAGAGCATTCCCCATCCTCCACATCCTTGCCAACACCTACTGTTTCTTCTGTTGTTGATTGTAGTCATTCTGACATTCTGAGTAGTGATGATTAACTTTTCATGTGTCTGTTGGCCATTTGTGTGTCTTCTTTGGGAAAAAAAGAAAAATATCTATTCATGTCTTCTGCCCATTTTTCATTGGAGTATTCATTTTCTGTGTGTTCAATTTTATACTTATTTTTATATTTTGGATAGTAAGCTTTTACCAGATATGTAATTTATGAACATCTTCTATTTTGTAGGTTGCCTTTTAGTTTTGTTGATTGTTTCCTTCTCTTTGCAGAAGCTTTTTATTTTGATGAAGTACCAATAGTTTATTTTTGCTTTTCTTTCCCTTGACCCAGGAGACATATTGGTAGGGAGGTGCTGCAGCTGATGTCAAAGAGGTTACTGCCTGTGTTCTGCTCTAGGATTTTAATGGTTTCCTGTTTCACATTTATGTATTTCACCATTTTGAATTTATTTTTGTGTATGGTGTAAGAAAGTGGTCCAGTTTCATTCTTCAGCCTGTTGCTGACCAGTTTTCCCAACACAATTTGTTGAAGAAACTGTCTTTTTCCCATTGGATATTTTTACTGCTTTGTTAAAGATTAATTGATCATATAGTTTTGGATTAATTTCTGCCTACTCTATTCTGTTTCATTGATCTGTGTCTATTTGTATGACAGCACCATACTGTCTTGATCACTACAGCTTTGTCATATAACTTGAAGTCCAGAATTGTGATGTCTCCAGCTTTGCTTCTTTTTTTCAAGATTGTTTTGGCTTTGGGGGTCTTTTGTGGTTCCAACAAATTTTAGGATTCTTTGTTCTAGTTCTGTGAAAAATGTTATTGGTATTTCAATAGGAATTGTAATAAATATGGAGCTTGCTTTGGGTAGTATAGATATTTTAACTATATTTGTTTTTCCTACCCACGAGCATGGAATGTTTTTCCATTGCTTTATGTTCTCTTCCATTTCTTTCATAAGTGTTTTATAGTTTTCAAAATACAAGATTTTCACATCTTTGGTTAGTTTTATTCCTAAGTATCTTTGGTTTTGGTACAAATGTAAACAGGATTGATTCCTTAATTACTGTTTCTGCTACTTCATTATTGGTATACAGAAAAACAACAGATTTATGCATATTGATTGTGTATCTTGTGAGTTCACTGAATTCATGTATCAATTCTAGCAATTATTTGGTAGAGCCTTTCCAGTATTCTTTTCTTTTTTTTTTTTTTTAAGATTTTATTTATTTATTTCACAGAGAGAGAGAGCGAGAGAGGGAACAGAAGCAGGGGGAGTGGGTGAGGGAGAGGCAAGCTTCCTGTGGAGCAGGGAGCCCAACATGGGTCTTGATCCCAGGACCCTAGGATCATGACCTGAGCTGAAGGCAGACGCTTAATGACTGAGCCACCCAGGCACCCCATCTTTCCAGTTTTCTATATAGAGTATCATGTCTCTACAAACAGTATATGTTTTACTTCTTCCTTGCTGATTTGGATGCCTTTTATTTCTCTTTATTGTTTGATTGCTGTGACTAGGACTTTGAGTACCATGTTAAATCACAGTGGTGAGAGTGGACACCCCTGTCTTGTTCCTGACTGTAGAGGAAAAGCTCTCAGGTTTTCCCCATTTAGGATGATGTTAGCTGTGGGTTTTTGTCAATGGCCTTTATGATGAAGTATGTTCCCCGTATCTCTACTTTGTCGGGGGTTTTTGTCATGAATGGATGTTGTACTTTGTGAAATGCTTTTTCTGTATCTAGTGAAATGATCATATGATTCTTATTTTTCTTTTATTAACATGGTGTATCATGTTGATTGATTTGCAAATATTGAACAATCCTTGCAACTCAGGAACAAATCCCACTTAATCGTGGGGAATCATTCTTTTAATGTACTGCTGGATTCAATTTGCTAGTATTCTCTTATGAACTTTTGCATCCATGTTCATCAGGGATATTGGCCTGTAGTTCTCTTTTTTAGTAGAGTTTTTATCTGGTTTTGGTATCAGGGTAATGTTGGCCTCATAGAATGAATTTGGAAGTTTTCCTTCCTTTTCTATTTTTATGGAATAGTTTGAGAAGAATAATATTAACTCTTCTTTAAATGTTTGGTAGAATTCCCCCGGGGAGCTATCGGGCCCTGGACTTTTGTTTGTTGGAAGATTTTTGATTACTGATTCAATTTCTTTGCTGGTTATTGGTCTTTTCAAGTTTTCAATTTCTTCCTGTCTCAGTTTTGGTAGTTTATATGTTTCTAGGAAGTTATCCTGTTCTCCAAGGTTGTCTGATTTGGGGGCATATAATTTTACATAATATTATCATAATTGTTTGTATTACTGTTGTATTGGTTGTTATTTCTCCTTTCTCATTTGTGGATTTACTGGGGGGGGGGGGCGTTGCTTTCTTTTTTCTTTTTAAGTCTGGGTAGAGGTTTATCGATTTTATTAATTTTTCAAAGAATAAGCTCCTGGTTTATTGATCTGTTCTACCTGTTTATTTAGTTACTATAACATTTATTTCTGCTCTAATCTTTATTATTTAGACTTTGTTTGTTGTCCATTTTCTATCTCCTTTAGATTTTTTTTTTTAAGTAGGCTCCATGCCCAGCATGAAACCCAACATGGGGCTTAAACTGACAGCCCTGAGAACAAGACCTGGGCTGAGATCAAGAGTCAGGCACTTAACCGACTTAACCAACTGAACCACCCAGATGCTCCTTTCTAACTCCTTTAGATGTAAGGTTAGGTTTTTTATTTGAGATTTTTCTTGCTTCTTAATGTAGGCTTGTGTTGTTATAGGGCCACTTTTGCTTGCATCCTAAAGGTTTTGGGTCATTTTATTTTCATTTTCAGCTTTTTCCATGTATTTTTTTTTAATTTCTTTTTTGATCCTTGGTTGACCCATTCATTGTTTAGTAGCATGTTTAAACTCTATATATTTGTGGTCTTTTCAAATTTTTTCTTGTGATTTACTTCTAGTTTCATAACATTGGGTTCAGAAAAGGTGCATGGTATGACTTCAGTCTTTTTGTATTTGTTGAGGCCTGATTTGTGACCTAATATGTGATCTATTCTGGAGAATGTCCCATGTGCATTTGAAAAGAATGGGTATTATACTGTTTTAGGAAGGAATATTCTGAATATATCTGTTAAGTCCATCTGGTCCAGTGTATTTTTCAAAGCCATTGTTTCCCTGTGTTTTCCTATTTAGATGATCTGTCCATTGATGTAAGTGAAGTGGTTAAGTGCCCTACTGTTATTGTATTATTATCAATGAGTTCCTTTACTTTGTTATCAATTGCTTTACATATTTAGGTGTTCCTATATTGGAGGTATAAATATTTACAATTGTGAGATCATCTTGTTGGATTGTGCACTTTAGTATGATACAGTGCCTCTCTTTGTCTCTTATTACAGTTTTTGTTTTAAAGTCTAGTTTGTCTGATATTAAGTATTGCTACTCTGGCTTTCTTTTGACATCCATTTGCATGATAAATATTTCTCCATCCCTTCACTTTCAATCTGAAGGTGACTTTAGGTCTAAAATGAGTTTTGTTAATAGGGGCACTCAGTCAGTTAAGCATCCAACTCTTGACTTTGGCTCAGGTCATGATCTCAAGGTCATGAGACCAAGCCCCACATCAGGCTCTGTGCTGGGTGTGGAACCTGCTTAAGGTTCTCTTTCTCCCACTCCCTCAACCCCTCTCCCATGCTCATATTCTGTCTCTCTCTCTCTTAAATAAATAAATAAATAAATAATAAGCAAAATGAGTCCTTTGTAGGCAGCATATAGATCGTCTAGTTTTTTTATCCTTTTTGATACCCTTTGTCTTTTGATTGGAGCATTTAGGCCATTTACATCCAGAGTAATTACTGATAGATTTGTAGTCACTGTGATTTTATTACTTTTTTTGTTCTTGTTTCTGGAGATTTCCTCTGTTATTTTCTTGTCCTTGTCACTTTTGGTCTTTTCTTTCCACTCAAAGAATCTCCTGTAATATTTCTTGCAGAGCTGGTTTAGTGGTCACAAACTCCTTTAGGTTTTGTTTGTCTGGGAAACTCTTTATCGCTCCTTTTTTGAATGGTAGTCTCACTGGATAAAGTATTCTTGGCTGCAGATTTTTCCCATTCAGCACTTTGACCATATCATGCCACTCCCTTCTGGCTTGCCAACTTTCTATTGAGAAATCTGCAGCTACCCTCATGGGTCTTCTCTTGTAAGTTAAGGACTTTGTATGTCTGGCCACTTTTAATATTTTTTCTTAAACACTGTATCTTGCAAATTACAATATATCTTGATATTGTCCTGCTTTTTTTGATTTTGATGGGTGTTCTATGTGCCTCATGGATCTAAATGTCTATTTCCTTCCCCATCTTAGGAAGTTTTCAGCTATTATTCCTTCAAGTACATTTTCTACCCCCTTTTCTCTCTCTTCTTCTTCTGCGACTCCTATAATACAAATGTTATGTTTGATGGAGTCCCTGAGTTCCCTAAGTCTATTAAAATATTTCATAATTATTCTCTCTTTTGTGCATCTTCATTATTTTACACTATTTTGTCTTCTATATATCTATTAATTCCTCTGCTTCTTCCAGCTTTGTGTTTATTGCCTCCAGCCTGTTTCCAACGTCAGTTATTGCACTCTTCATTTCTGTCTGATTCTTTTTTAGCTCTTTTATCTCTGTGGTAAGGGTCTTCCTGAAGTTTCATCCTTTATTCAAGCCCAACTAGTATCCTTATGATTGTTGCTTTAAATTCTCCATCAAGCATATTACTTATAGCTTATATCACTTAGATCACTGGCCATGGCTTTATCTTGTTCCTTCATTTGGGAGGAATTCCTCCATCTTGGCATTTTGTCTAAGTCTCCGCCTTCTTCTGTGTGTTAGACAGGCCCATGATGTTTCCTGCTCCTGAGAGTAATGGCTTTGTGAAAATGAGGTCAGGTAGTGTCCAGGGCCTGGCACTTCAGTGAGTATCTCTGGTGTGTGCGTGTGTACTCTGCTGTTGTGTTTTGGCTGCTCTATCCTTCAGGCCAGTCATCTGCAGAGGTTCTCCTTGCCTGCAGAGGGCAGTGTTTGGTCCTGGACCAGAATGTGGTGAGTTTTAACTAGCTGTGTTCTGATCTTTTTGTTAAATGAGTCCTGATACTATCCAGTATAACTGAAGCCCTGCAGAACTTTCATAGGAAGATGTTTTGTGGGCAGATGTTTCTGCTGTTTTTGTTTGTTTGTTTGTTTTTGGAGAAGGGGCCTGCTGTGCTGGGACTGAGGCAAGTTTGTCTGAGAAGGGCAGTCCTGCCAGAATGCAGGGTTATGGAACCTGGTAAAAGCAAGTTAGGCAGCCAGTGTTGGTTATGCTAAGGGGAGGGAGAGGGGAATGGCTCCACTCAGCTACTCCATCCCTGGAGAGGTGTCTCTGCTGCCTCTCAGGGACACACTCCAAGAACAGGGTATAATCTCCCCCCAATGTACCCCTAGGCATTCTTCAAACTACTGTTTCCATGCCTTCTGCCCCCTCATTGTTTGCCTGCCTCCTTTCCAGGAACAGGGCAGTGCCCTCAGGGCTTTATCTCAGCCAAACCCACTGACCTTTAAAACTCCAGGCTTTATGCCCTGCTGATTGCAAGAACTCACAAAATTTAACCCCTTTCATTTTCCAAGTCAATGGCTTTGGGTAAATATTCTCCTTGTGTGTTCCCCTGTGTGTTCCTCTCTCTCTGGCTTTTCTCTGCAACCACGGCTCCCTGCCCTCTGCAACACCTATAATCGGTTTCTACCCTGAACCACATCTCCACACCCTACATTTTTTGATGTGGCTTCTTCTCTCCCTTTAACTGTGGGATTTTTTCTCTCAGTCTTCAGGTTGGCTTCTGGAGTATTTAGAGTGATTTAACAGTTATGTAATTGTATTTGTGGGATGAGAAGAACTTAGGGTCCTCCTACTGTACCACCATCTTCTCTTTTTTTACCCAATCATCTTAACTAAAATGTTAAATATAAGTAATATTCCTTATTCATATCAGAGAATGACTATATAATGTCAAAAGATTAATGCTTTCTCTTTGCTATTTCTGGTTGTTAGATATTCAACAGCAAAGTAACTGACTTTAAGATTTCTGGATCATTGCCTGAAATAACATTTAAATTTTGCTTAATCTCCTAAATCTTATTCAGCTTCCTGTGCTCAACCCATTCTCTCCTCAGATTAATTTATGCAACAGATTTTCTCCCCAAAACTGAACAAAACTCCCTCAATTTCTGGACTTATTATTTTATATTGACTTTTGCTTTGTTATGTATAACTTCTAATGCAAGACCCCTGGGATCTCTTTCAACAACATTGGTCATTAACTCCTCTCAGGTAAGCAATTAGCACATTTTATTTATTCTTCTTCTATTGTCTGTACAGATTTGTCTCTTTCACCACAGCTATCAATTTTCTTCATGTTCTTAGCATCTCATACTTAGATTACTAAAATATCCATAATTAGAAGTTTTTCCTCCTTAGAGACAATTAAAGTACACTGTGATTATGGTTACCTGATAAAATATGAGATACCCAATAAATTTTAATTTCAGATAAACAGCAAATGTTTGTATATGTATGTCCCAAATATTTCATGGGATGTATTTATATTAAAATTTATTCATTATATGAAATTCAAATTTGCATTGGAGTTCTATTTGCTAAACCTGGAAACTCAATGAGCCAGAAATCAATCCTTATTGCACCACAGTGATAAGGATCTTTCCTTCCCACAGAAATACAGATGATACTAATGAATTCAGGGTGAGTAGAGGAGGCAGGAGTCTCTGAAATTATATGAAAACTATCCAATTTCTTATGACTTTTGCATCTGACAAGGAAGTGCTGATAGCACCATAATGCTAGACTGTCCATAAAAGTAGAAGTATGTAATTATCTACCCTTTTGCAATTTGAGGAGCTCTTAGAAATCTTACTTACTCAATATTTTCCCAATCTTTTCCTCATGCATCCTTTTTGAAAATGCAAATATTTCTGGGAGAGCTAATATTTTATATACCTGACAGAATATATTTTTGAGAGGGATAACATAATATCTACTTCAGTGAATATATTTTATCATGTGATTTCTTATTAGAACAAAAGTATAGGGAGGCAGGTAAGTATGCGACACTGTGAGGAGGTGGGCAGTTATGAAAGGTAGAAAAGGGCAGAAAAAAGGGCAGACTGATCTGAGTCAGACACAAACTTCACCTGCTCACAAATATGCCTAAATGTGATCCTGTCATAAAGGCAAGTCGAAACACACAGCCTTTTTTTATCAGAGGCAGTACTGCATAGCAGTAAAGGGCACAGATTCTGAAACCACCTTACCTGTGATTAAATCTCAAATCTGCCTCTTCTGTAAGAAAAATAATATTAGTACCTACATCATAGGTCTTTTTGAGTGCTACAGCACATAGGAAGATAAGAGTGCACAGCACATAGGAAATACTATATGTGTTGGTAGTTGCATTGCTGTTGCCATTACCCAGTAAATTTTTAAAACTTATTGCATTTATTATTGGTATCTATTTTTCCTAATTATCAGTTTCATGAGAATACACATCCATTTATTTTTTTTAAATACTGAAAACTTGTAGTTACTTTGCTGTACAAAAATAATAGTACCAGGGAAAATATTTATCTCTAGTATTATCTTCAGAACATTTCATCCCCCAACCCAACAAACCCCAGAGCTTAACAGAGGTAAACTGGGGAAGTGGCACTTATACTGGGGAGAGTCTCCCAAACTGTGGTCACTCTTCTATATGTTAGCATAACCATTATTAAAACTATAACGAAAAGACCTTAAATGAATCCATTTGAAAGCGTGTCCCTTAGATATATAGAGAAGACAATCAAAAGAGTTCTTCATCTATGTGCTGGTTTCTTCATCAAACAAAGGGGCATACTCTGGCTCCCTTTGATATCAGAACCCCACTTCCCTCTTTCTCCATTATATTCTGTCCTTGTCTACACTGTCCAACATATCTTTTCTTGTGTATCATGTGCCCTCCTACTGTCTTTGCTGTTAAATGTGCATGGGCATGGGCTTCCAGGACACTTCCAAAGTCACATAGATATGAATATCCATGAAAATTAAATGCAAAAACAAGAAAGGAAAGATAAATATATCATTATATGTCATTTTGATTATAATCTTACTTAGTAAACAGGTCACAGTTTATGTTCATGACCATAAGAGATGATGCTTAATACATTAAAAGAAGAATGGGAGAGAGAGAGAGAGAGAGAGAGAAACAGGGTATCAGTTTTTATAAAAACTCTTGATTTATATCCACTTTTGTGTCACTTTTTTTTCTTTTGGGCCATCTTAATGTTTTGATCTTTAGGACAGAAGTTCAGGTGCTAAAGCATAGTTAAAATATGCACCACTGATATTTTTTCCTTAGAAAAGAAAGATTATGTCAGAAAACAGTAATCCTTTGGACAAATAATAAGGAATTCAGATAAACATTGCTAACTGCTCTAGAGTGTAGTTGTACTATGCAGAGGATACACCAAGCAGTATGCTCTTTAAAATCACTGTGCTTCTGTCTGTGTTGTCATTGATATGGCAACAGCTTATGAAGAGTTACCAGAAAAATATAATTTAATATCTTAACCTACCACTATCTCAGGACTAGGGCCCTGGGAATGACAGTTGTAATATTTCAGGAAAAATTCTCATCAGATTTTACTTCATAATTCCCTCATGCTTCTATATAGAATCTTGTTTGGGACATAACTGTCTCTGGTTAAATTAAGAATTGAGAAGCAGACCTCAAATTTATTTTCTGCTCAAAGCCTGTCTTCTTGTACATCTTTGGTCTACTCATATAGCTTCACCACATTTCATCAGTTTACTGATCCATAAAGAAGTCATAACAGTGCTTATTCCTCAGCTGTATTTGGAGGTTAATTTCAGAGGGTGCTTGTCCAAAAAAATATATATTATGATTTCCATCTTCGCTAGTCCCAAATTATACCATGACACTTTCTGGTATGCTTTCAACCCTCCAATTCATTCATGATAATATGTCTCCCAAGTTTGCACTAGAGAGAAATGAAAATTGAAAAAGATTCAAAATCACAACACATACCATGCTCATATGAAACATAATCTCATCCTATTTTATAGGCTACCTCCCTTTATCTCAGCCTTATTATCTTTCCTTTCCCCAAAGACTGGATTTTCTGTATTCTATATCCATGATGCACTAGGCATTCTCTTCAACCTACCAAAATACCAGGCAGATTGTAAATTTGAGATGTAATTACACAGTGTATGTTTTTCACTTCTCCCAGGTCTCTGTATTCTCACCCCTTATATATGGTTTCCACCTGCTGCTCCTTCTTAAACACCAATTATTACAATACAATAGGATCTCAAATACCCCATCAATAAAGATCCAAGATTTTTCAGGTTACAGGTTCTAGAAATCCCCTAGCCCATAAACCCCACTTCAGCAAGAAAGCCTATTTACAAACATGGTTCATTGAAATTAACTTATGTGTTTATCAGAAACCTACTTTCTAAAAATAGTGTTGCCTGAAAGGCACGCATAAAGTTTATAAGAGAGGGGGGTGCCTGGGTGTCTCAGTTGTTAAGCATCTGCCTTTGGCTCAGGTCATGATCCCAGGGTCCTGAGATGGAGCCCCACATCAGGGCTCAGCAGGAAGCCTGTTTCTTTCTCTCCCACTCCCCCTGCTTGTGTTCCCTCTCTTCGCTGTGTCTCTGTCAAATAAATAAATAAAATCTTTAAAAAAAAAAGAAAATATATTATTATAGATGATAAATTTTTTTTCTATTTCAGTGACTTTAGATCTTTCTGAAATGTTAATATATGTATAAAAACATGCACATTGCCATCATTTTAGGAAAACATTCTCAGATGCACGTAAACTTATGCATATCACACACTATTTTGTATGTAAACACTCATCTAATAATGCTGTCATATTTTATAATCAGGTGGATTGAATGGTATCTGGCTCTCACCACATTGATCACCAGGGCTGATTCTGGACATCTAGCTAGTTAAACAGGTAACCATCTCTTCTTTACTCACTTCACTATATATGTCTTTCCCAAAGATATGTGTTTACTCAAGTAAATAACCAGGTTGAAATTTAGTTAAGATTATATGTTAATCTTTTTATGACAGCAAAATAATTGCATAGCCCTATTGTAGTAGGTCTTTGCTTGAATGTTTTTTGGGTTTTTGTTTTTTGGTTTTTTTTGCTCTAATGTTTAGAAAGATTATATAAAAAGACACATACTTTATGCTGTATAAATTCTAATTTCTCCCATTCTTATGAAAATATTTTTTTCCTTGAGGCAGGAACAATAAACAAGTTCCACATTTTTCAGGGAGGTAGACTCTTTAATTTTACTTATTACTGTTATAAAGCACTTTCATGCAGTCAAAAGAAGTGTATGCATGTATGTATGTATGCATTTTGTTAAAGATTTTATTTGTTTATTTGTCAGAGAGAGAGCACAAGCTGGGATAGCAGCAAGGAGAGGAAGAAGCAGGCTCCCCACTGAGCAAGGACCCTGATATGGGACTCGATCCCAGGACCCTGGGATCATGACCTGAGCTAAAAACAGACACTTAACTGATTGAGCCACCCAGGCATCCCAAGAAGTTTTTTTTTTTGTTATAAATAATATCATGTATTTGGGAGTGGGAAACTATAAATTATGCCATTAAAAAAGAGTATAGAATTTCCATTAATCTTCAAATTTCAAACTTTTATCTCAAAACAGAAATCACCCCCTAGTACAGTTCAATAAAGTTTATTCATCTCCCTGATTGACTTATTTCGCTCAGCATAACACCCTCCAGTTCCATCCACGTCATTGCAAATGGTAAGATCTCATTCCTTTTGATGGCTGCATAATATTCCATTGTATATATATACCACACAGAGAAAGACATGTATCATATGACCTCACTGATATGAGGAATTCTTAATCTCAGGAAACAAACTGAAGGTTGCTGGGGTGGTGGAGGGTGGGAGGGATGGGGTGGCTGGGTGATAGACATTGGGGAGGGTATGTGCTATGGTGAGCGCTGTGAATTGTGCAAGACTGTTGAATCACAGATCTGTACCTCTGAAACAAATAATGCAATATATGTTAAGAAAAAAAAAGAAGATAGCAGGAAGGGAAGAATGAAGGGGGGAAATCGGAGGGGGAGAGGAACCATGAGAGATGATGGACTCTGAAAAACAAACTGAGGGTTCTAGAGGGGAGGGGGGTGGGAGGATGGGTTAGCCTGGTGGTGGGTATTGAGGAGGGCACATTCTGCATGGAGCACTGGGTGTTATGCACAAACAATGAATCATGGAACACTACATCAAAAACTAATGATGTAATGTATGGTGATTAACATAACAATAAAACATTTTTTAAAAAAGTTTATTCATCTCCTATTGTTCCCTTTAGTTTCCCAAATATTCTTTTGAAAAAGACTTTTTAATATAAAGCAACTTAGTTAAATTATATTTAAAACCAGATAAAGAGAAATACACTCATTCACATCTTAATGCAGTAATAGTTAAGTTTTCATGTAGGTGCTTTTGTTTTGGCAAGCTGTCAAGAGACCCCCAATTTCAGCTGTGCAACAAGCAGATTCATTACTCATTGTTTCCCACTTAAATCATGTGCAGTGCAGGAAACTAATGCCAATTCATTATCTTTTCAGGATCTCACAGTTGAGGCTTTTGTCAGTCTTGGATTCTTGTCTCCCTATTAACCTTTCATAATGAAAATGAGAGTGATATTGTTTCTAGAGGTTTAGAATTGCAGTTTGCTCCTGATGATCATTAGTTTTCTGTATATTTTGGACTCAAAAACATCATTTCCCCAAATTCCAGCATATTAAGACATGATAGTAAGGGATTGTTCATATATAAAATCCCCAAAAGTATTCACATCAGAATTATACGTCATGTATAATTATACTATCATGTCTTAGTATGCTGGAATTAAAAAAAAAGAATTATACATTTTTATCCCTTTGGGGTCTTTTGCTCTTTTCTCAAAGCATGTATTTCAAAGACAACACCTATTACACCACACTGTCTCAGGCACTTCTTTTTTTTTTTTTTTTTTTTACTTCCTTCCTTCCTCTTCCTTTTCACTTTATGGTCTGCCTATTTGTAATGTTCTATTTTTGCAGTTAATGGAGATTTTAATTGTACAAGAGTACAATTTCAACAATGATTTCCAATTGGAATTATGAATTATGAACTACTCATGATCATCAACTAAGTCCATTAAGCTGATTTATTTGAAAACAAATGATTAAAATCACTTCCAAATGGTGCTATGCATGTCATACATAATTGTACTTAGTTGAAATGAGTTTGATGGCATACACAATTCTTAACATCAACATATTTACTCCTTCAGCACCCAACACAATGTTCTTTTGCTACTACTTGGCACATTAGTAATTTTTCAAGTATCAAATTGATATCGTAGTTATGAGTATACACAGCTAATGTGCTTGGTGTAAGTGCACACTTTACTGTATTTGCTGTGTATATTTTCTATAAGTTCCATATGCAGATCCTAATTAATCCAGAGACTTGTGGATTTGTGAGCATATAGTATACTAGTACCACACATTAGAAAAAAAAAAAGAAGAGACTCAGGTGAGAAAACAGTCCAGAAGCCTGAAATTCTGAGGCTAAAGTCCCACTCTCATGCATATAAAACTAAATCATTTCCCTTATTTATTTTTATTTACTGAAGTGTTATGCTCTGGAGAAAGGTGAAATAAAATGAAAATCACTTGCTCTGAGTGTAGTGTTATCATTCAAGCACTAAGTTTAAAAGAAATCTTTACCCAAAATAAAATTTGCCATTTGTCTCTTTTACAAAATCAAACATTCCTCCATCATTTCTCTACCACCAAATACACAAGCACAGGTTGAAAGAGTAGAATTAGTATTTCTGCTGTAAGGACTCATTACTGAACCTAAATTTTCACTAAAATGCATGCCTAGGCTGGAATGTAACATCCATAATTGGTCTTCATACCTTACAGTTAAGTCAGGAGGATATTAAAGATTTGAAAGACCTTTTTTAAAATAGCCAGAAAAAAAAAAATTACAGTGTAATGCCTCCCTTTCATCAGGGTACAACTGACCAAATATTGCATAACCTCCTTTCTAAAGGAAAGCTACTGGTGTTCATTAGGAAAGTTTCTTTTATTTTGTATTGGTTATTACAGTTGAAAAGACAAATATAAGAACTATGTGTAGAAATTGAATCAAAGCTTATAAGTAAACAAATTCTTGAAATGATAGCTAGAACTATATGCATAACTGGCCTTAGGCAAAATTGTGAAGTAAGTAATGCTCAACTTCAGCATATAAGAAAAAAAACTAAATGTGAGTGTGCCTGACCCAGTGCTCAGCACATAGTAGTCTCTTGCTAAAATTTCCCCTGAAACCATTTTACTTCTTTCAGCTTTTTTTCCCTACTCACAGATATTTCTGTATTATCATCCAGGTATCTGTGATGTCTATATGGGGTATCTTTTGATCAGATGGGGGCCCCCAAATGTGGGGCAATGATCAAGTGGAAGCCAGTGCATGCCTAGGCTGGAATGTAACATCCATAATTGGTCTTCATACCTTACAGTTAAGTCAGGAGGATATGAATACTGTATTTGCTGTGTATATTTTCTATATACACAGAAATATATGTGGTGGGGGAGGTGAGAAAATTCACCTCAGAACAAAAGAGATAGAAGTTTATTGAATACATTGCAAGGGAGCAGTGGGCAGAATAGCAGAGGAGAGGCTGTCTGCAATGAGGCAGTGGGTGGGGGCTGTTTTTAAAGGAGGAAGACGAGGAGGTATGGTGACCTATGGAATCTTCCGTTTTTTGGTAACTGTGCCGAGTTGTAAGTAGCCCATTGGTCAGTTAGGCCTATAGATATTTTGAGGTGGGTCACCTGATGGGCCTGTCCATATTCAGCCAGGTGGTCACTGTGACCCTTTCTACATTCTATCCCTCAAGCCTGTTTGCCTAAAAGTGGCCTCTACAGTGTCCCCACAATATCTTTATGCTATATGTCCCACCACTCTCTAATTAAATTCACTCCCGCCAGATAATTTCCTATATTCTTTCTTGGAAAACCTCTTTCCAAATGGATTATTTTGTTGGAAAGGATCTGAATGATTAATTCTCACTTAAGGTATAAGAGCACTTCATACCTTAATACATTATCCCTCCACAGCCACTAACAACTTAACTAGGGACCATCAAAATCTCAAGTCAAAAGAATGATGAATGATTATTACAGTACCAGTAGGGACCTATTTAGGGGTGTAATTCTATTATTATGAAGAGAGCCTTTTAAGTTCTCTCTATCTATACTCACCAACATATTCCAGAGGGCCTTTAAAACATTAAACATGCATCTCAGGATGTAATGAAAAACTGGACCAACACTGCATAAGTATATTCAAATAACAAAATATGTCTTATGTTTCTTTTCCTTCTCCCTTGAGGTTAGCAGTGGTAGTCTTTAAATGATTCTATTCCCCAATTCTCCCACCTTCGGAAAGTGTTGTTAAGGGTAATCCTTTTAATAGCTGGTTCTGCAGTTAATAGGCTAGTCCTTATTTAGGATATGTGAAAAAGGTTTCAAACTTCATGGTTTGAGAGATGCTTTCAAAATTGCAGTTACTAAAATTTCCATTAACCCCACTGATACTTGAAACGTGCTAGTCTCACACCATTCTAATTAACACCCATACCATTTCTTAAGAAAACTGATTGTACCTCCAATTTAATCAGGCTTCTGGCAATAGGAATGGAAAACATAAAAACTAACATCTATAGGTTGCTTTTAAGAGTTTCTTGTCCTTGGGATTTGCCTGCATGAGACAAAGATTATTTACAATTCTGTTTTGTTTTGTTTTGTTTTGTTTTAATCTGGTTGAAGAAGCTCCTTTTTTTTATTATACCATTATTCCTTTACTTGTGTTGTCCCTTCCACCTTCAAGGCCTCTTTTCTCCCCACCACTTAGTCAATTAAACTGGTAAAGGCACCCTTTAGCTATGAAGATGACTGTTTGCCTGCACTGGTATGTTTCATAGACTACAGATACTGTGTTCTAAGATAAGCTAAAGTGCTATTCATTTTAATACTAACTATATGCCATGCATCTCATTTTCTTACAGCAAACTTTAAGTTACATATTATCCTCATTTTATACAGATACGACTCAAAGAGGTTAAATAATCCCCCAAGGTCACACTACTGATAACAAGGAGCCTAAATTAAAATCTTGGATGGTCTGGGAAAGGATCCAAGATGGCAATGTAGAAAGATCCTAAACTCCCCTTAATCTAAGGACACACCAAATCTACACCTACATATAGAGTTAATTCCGCCTGGAGAAAAACAGGGCTGACTGAACAGCTTCTACACAATGAAGGATAGACACTTAGAGAACAACAGGAAATAGGGAGACATGGTGACAACCTAAACCCTGTCTCCAAAGCCAAGATCTACAAAAAGAAAGATAATACTGAGGGACTTTAGGCAGACTTGACTGCCCTGGGGCACAGGAAAAAAAAAAGCCATGATTAAAAGGGCAACTAGAATTTAAAGGAACTAACCTTTGTGTGTCTGCCAAGGGCAGGGGACCTGCAAAATGCTCTCCAGAGTCAGAAGGGCTGACAAGTGCCATTATTTATGCTTCTCCTCCACCTTGATAGTGCAGATGGAGCAGGCTCTGGGCATCCTAGTGGGTCTGCCGCTTCAGGCCCCTAGCCCACATCAGTCACAGATGCCTGGAGACAGGAAAAAAGCTGCAGTTTAAAAGAACAACTAGAGGGCGCCTGGGTGGCTCAGTTGGTTAAGCAACTGCCTTCAGCTCAGGTCATGATCCTGGAGTCCCAGGATCGAGTTCCACATCGGGCTCCCTGCTCAGCAGGGAGTCTGCTTCTCCCTCTGACCCTCCTCCCTCTCATGTGCTCTCTCTCTCATTCTCGCTTTCTCAAATGAATAAATAAAAAAATAAAATCTTTAAAAAGAACAACTAGAATATAAAGGAAGCATCCCTAGAGGAGCTGTGGGAATGCTGTTCAGGGTCAGAGGGCCTGGTGAATACCATTGTTTATGCTTCCTCTCCACCTTGATAGCACAGACAGGAGCTGGGTCCAGATACCCTAGTTGCCCAACCACACCATACTTAGCCACTCTGGGACACAGAAAAAAATCTGGAGTTAAAAAAAAAAAAAAAACTAACTAAAATATTAAGGAAACAGCCCTAGAGGATCTGGAAGAACACTATCTGGGTTCAGAGGGGTTGGTAAGCACCATTGTTTATACTTTTCCTCAACCTTGATAGCAGAGATGGAACAGGGAACAGGCACCTTGACCAGCTGGCTTCTTTAGTAAACCCTGAGTCACCAGCTCACACCAGCCCCAGCCAACCCCCCCAAGTTTCAGCTGCCCCACCAAGGTGGCCCCAGCATGGCACACACCAGGACAACCCTGGAAAGCACCCACTACATTTCCAGCCATATCACTTAGGCAACACAAGTACAAAGCACCTTGAACAAGCCAGACACCCACCTGCTTCAGCTCCAGACAACTTTGCAGTATATCCCCTGCATGAAGCACACCAAGACTGCCCCACTTGCCCCACTTCAGCTCCCCCTTCCCACTGAGTGACCTTTGCATGGAATACTCCAGAACTATTCAGGCCTGTGCCCAGTTCAGCTCCTGCCATTCTGCCAGGGAGCTCCCTGTACAGAATACCCTTGGACCCTCCCCAGGCCCCACTTGCTTTACCTCCAGCTATACCACAAGGTGCCCCCTGTACAAAATGTTCCAAGATCCATGCCTGCATGCACTTCTTCATTAGCTGTCCCACCAGGTTCCTTTCTGCACAGGGTACTCCAGGAGCCATGACCTGTTCCTACTTCACCTCTAGCTATCCCAACAGAGGAGCCCTGGTGCACTGTACCCTGTGACCCTCAGAACACACCTGCTATAGCTCCAGACCACCAGCCAAAGCTGCTAGGCACACAGTCTACACAGAGAATGTTCCTACACAAGGCCATTCCTTTAAGACTAAGAGAAGTAGCCATTCCATCTAATTCATAGAAACAAACAAAGAAAGCCAAACAAAATGGAAAGATAGAGGAATATCTCCCAAACAACAGAACAAGACAAAACTCCAGGAAAAGAACTAAATGAAATGAACATAAAAAGTTTACCTGATAAAGAGTTCAAAGTAATAGTCATAAAGATGCTCACGGGACTTGAAAAAAAAAAAGTGGATGAACTCAACAAGAACTTCAACAAAGAGATAGAAAATATAAAAAAGAACCAATCAAGGTTTAAGAATAAATAACTGAAATGAAAAATACATAAAAGGGAAAAGCAGATTTGAGGATGCAGAAGAATGGATCACTAACCTGGAAGACAGGACACTGGAAAAAAGCTGAATGGCAAAAAGAAAGAAAACATTAAACGAGGATAGGTTAAAGGGTCTCTGTGATAATATTAAATGTACTAATATTCACATTATAGGAGTTGCAGAAGAAGAGAGAGTGAAAGGGGCCGAAAACTTATTTGAAAAATAATAGTTGAAAACTTCCCTAACCTGAGAAAGGAAACAGACATCAAGATTCAGGCAGAGAGCCTCAGACAAGATGAACCCAAGGAGGCCCACACCAAGACATATAATAATTAAAATGTCAAAGATTAAAGATAAAGGGAGAATCTTGGGGCACCTGGGTGGTTTAGTTGGTTAAGTGTCCAACTCTTGATTTCAGCTCAGGTCATGATCTCAGGGTTGTGACATCGAGCCCTGCATCAGGCTCCACACTGGGCATGGAGCCTGCTTAAGATTCTCCCTCTCCCTCTGCCCCTCCATCCCCAACTGTGCATTCTCTCTCTCTCTCTTTTTCTCCCTTGCTCTCTCCTAAAAAAAAAAAAAAAAAAAAAAAGATAAAGGGAGAAGCTTAAAAGTTGCAAGAGAAAAGCAACTAGTTATACACAAAGGGACCCCATGAGACTATCAGCTGATTTTTTAACAGAAATTTTACAGGCCAGAATAGCATGGCATAATATACCCAAATACTGAAAGAATAAAATTTACAACCCGGCATACTCTACATGGCAAGATTATTTAGAATTGAAGGAGGTATAAAGTTTCCCAGACAAATAAAAGTTAAAGGAGTTCAGCACTCCTAAACCAATCTTTCAAGAAATGTTAAAGGGACTTCTTTAAGTGGAAAAGAAAAAGTCATAACTGAAGGTAAGAAAAATATGAAAGGAAAAAAATTCACAAGTAAAAGCAAGCATGAAGTAGACCTATCCCATATAAAGTTAGTATTAAGGTTAAAAGACAAAAGTAGCAAAATCAATTATAACTAAAAAATTAGTTGAAAGACTCACAATATAAAAGAATGTAAAATATGAGATCATATACATAAACATGGAGGGGGATATTAAAAATGTAATACTTTTAGAATATGCTCAAACTTAAACAACTATCAACATAGACTGCTATATATTTAGGATGTTGTTCTGAAGAAAAGATTCACAACAGCCTTACTCTCAGTTTTGAAGGGGAAAAACACTTTATTGTTATTATAAAAATCTAATAGAAACAGAAAGAAGAAAAGGGAAATCTGTACATATGTGAGGGCAACAGTAAGCAGTAAAAGAAAATAAGACAAAGTTACATCAAATAGGGTACTTACAACATCCAACCTCATTAGCTGGGGAAGCCCCGTGGAGCCAGGTTGGAGTCATGACTGAGAGGCCTGGGTGGAGTGTCCTCCCCTCAGGTGAGACTTCCAACTGACCATCCCCATAAGGGCCATATTTATAGGGCAAATGACAAAATCTGAAGTTAAACATTTGTTTGCCTACATGCAGTTTGGAGTGAGCTGCATTCCCATATTATCATGTCTTTACTTTTTCAAGGAGCCCGGGCTGGGTGTGTTTGCCTCCCCTCCAAGATTCCATTGGTGGTGGTGGGGGGGGCGGTAAGCCCAGCCTGGAGCCAGAGGGGATGTAAGGCAAAATTTATAGCTCTTGGTGTCCAGACCAGAAGGGCCAATTCTGACCTGGAGGCCAGCTAATGTCAACGAATCAGGCTCCCAAAGTCACTTATGCAGCACAAGTCTCACAAACAACACTCTTTAGCCTGCCTGTGTACATGCAAGTTGGGATGGTTGGTTATGCAGAACAAATCACAGAAATCTCCATCCATACAATACAGATGTTATATATGAACCTCACAGTAACCAAAACCCAAAAACCTGAGAATTACAAAAACAACCAGAAAACAATTAAAATGGCAATAAGTACATACTTATCAATAATAATTTTTGTCAATAGTTATTATAATTGTACATGGACTAAATGCCCAATCCAAAGATTTAGGATGACTAAATAGATTTTTAGAAAGGCCCATTGATATACTACAAGAGACTTGCTTCAGACCTAAAGACACACAGGGACTGAAAGTGAAGGGATGGAAAAAGATATTCTATGCAAATGGAAGTGGGGGGAAAAAGTGCCAGAGTAGCAATACACACACAAAAAAAAAAACCTTTAAAACAAAGGCTGGCAGGGGAAGGGGGAGATGGTGGAGGAGTAAGGGACCATAGTTTTGTCTGGTCCTAGAATTCAGCTATATAGCTATCAAATCATTCTGAACACCTGTGAACTCAACTGGAGGTCTAAGACAAGAATTGCTACAATTCTGCAAATAGTAAAGTGACCACATTTTGCAAGGTAGGAGGTGCAGAGAAGTGATTCTGAGGTGAAATATTGGAAGATAAACTGCAGGGGGAAGGAGCTTCTGTAAGCCAACTACTGGAAAGTGATATAGCAGCAGAGCACAAAATCGGAACTTTTAGAAGTCTGCTCTGGTGAGGGACATCCCTGCCTGAAAGGCACTCAGATGGTGAAGTGGGACAGAATCCTAAGTGGGAGAGTGTGGTCTCAGGATCCCCAGGGTCATAGAAAGAACATGGTTGCCTGAGTGTGGCAGAGTTCTCAGGCATCAGAGCAAGGAAGCCAGCTGCAATCAGTGAAGCCAGGAGTGGGCTTTCAGCTCGGTGTTGCCATAGACCATGAACCGCAGCTTAATTGGGTGACCGCTCTCCAAGCAAGGGCCCAGCAAGCAGAATCATGGAAAGACCTTCCTCCTTTCCCCAGGAAGAGCAGTGTGGGTGCATGCCACAGGAGTCTGCAAAGTTTGGAGACTCAAAACAGGGTTACAAGCCTGAGATACAAACACTTGGTCACAGGCTGGGAGAACACAGAGTGGGGACAGAAACCAGTGAGACAACAGCTTTTCCCTGAGGGTTCACTGAAGAGTGGGAGCCATGATCTTTCAACTCCAGGACTGAGACTGGGACACCACCATTTCATTTTCATCCTCTAAAACAGCACGGAAAGCCTTCAGGGAACAAAAGCCACAAAGAGCAATCCAGAGCCACCTACACTGAGCTGCTTACACTGAACACAGCCTGCTGGCAAAGGGTGGTGCAATTCCACCCAGGCAAATCAGTGCAACAGGTTCCTCCCCCAGAAAATCAGCAAGAACATTTGGCTAGCACCAAGTTTACCAATCATACAGAACTGCAAAACTCCAGTACTAAGGTGAAATAGTATATAGAATTTGGGCTTTTTCTTATGATTTTTTAGTCTTACAATTTTATCTTTTTTTCTTTTTCTTCTTCAACTAATTTCCTATTTTATCAACTCTTTTTTTAAGTCTTTTTAAATTTTCTTTTTTACAGTTACATTCTATCCTTTCATTGTATTTAATTTTATTTTGTATATATATATGTTTTTCTTTCTTTACCATTTTATAAGAAAAACTACAATGTAGTTTCTTCTAACAAACAGACCAAAATACACCCAGAATCAAGTGTATTGCTCTGTTCTGTTCACCTGTCTGATTATATTCTTCCTTTTTTTTTTTTTTTTAATATTTTATCCATTTATTTGACAGAGAGAGAACACAAGCAGGGAGAGCAGGAGAGGGAGCTGAGCAGGGAGCCTGATGTGGGGCTCGATTCCAGGACCCTGGGATCATGACCTGACCCAAAGGCATCTATTTAACTGACTGAGTCACCCAGGCACCCCTTTTCTTTTGTTAAGCCCCTTTTAGTTTTCATTTTTCCAGTTATATTCTATCCTTTCATTGCATTTAGTTTTATTTTTGTATATATGTAAGTTTTTCTTTCTTTACAATTTTGGGATGTAGTTTCTTCTAACAAACAACCAAAATACACCCAGAATCAAGTGTATTGCCCTTTTCTGTTCACCTGTCTGATTATATTTTCTTTTTTTAAGTCTTTTTTATTTTCATTTTTTCCAGTTACATTCTATCTTCAATTTTATTTTTGTATATATGTAAGTTTTTCTTTCTTTCATTTTTTTAAGATTTTATTTATTTATTTGACAGAAAGAGTGCACACAAGTGGGGGAGTGGCAAGCAGAGGGAAAGAAAGAAGCAGGCTCCCCACTGAGCAGGGAGCCCCATGTGGGACTCGATCCCAAGACCCCGGAATCATGACCTGAGCCAAAGGCAGTCGCTTAACCAACTGAGCCACCCAGGTGCCCTAAGTTTTTCTTTCTTTACAATTTTGGGATGAGTTTCTTCTAACATACCAAAATAAACCCAGAAATGAGTGTATTGCTCTATTCTGTTCACCTGTCTGATCATAGTCTTTCCTTTTTTGTCTTTTTTACTTTTCATCTTTACATTTTATTATAATTTACATTAAGTACAAAAAATATAAAGTTTTTCTTTCTTTACAATTTTGGGATGTAGTTTCTTCTAACAAACAGATCAAAATACACCCAAAATCGAGTGTATTGCTCTGTTCTGCTCACCTGTCTGATTATATACTTTCTTTTCTTTTACCCCCTTTTAATTTTCATTTTAACAGTTACAGTCTATGCTTTTATTGTATTTTATTTTCTGTATATATATAAGTTTTTCTTTCTTTACAATTTTGGGATCTAGTTTTCTAATAAACAGGCCAAAACACACTCAGGATCTACTGTATCTAGTGTATTGCTTTGTTTTGTTCACTTGTCTGATTACATTCTCTCCTTTTTTGTTGTTCTCGGTTTCTGGTCTCTTCTGATTTGGTTAGTGTATAATTCTCTGGGGTCATTGTTGGTATTTTAGTATTTTGTTCTCTCTTTATCTATTCACTGGACAGAATGACAAGATGGAAAATCTCCCCTCAAAAAAGAGAACAAGAGGCAGTACTGACTGCCAGGGACTTAATCAGTATGGATATAAATAAAATGACGGAACTAGAGTTCAGAATAATGATTATAAAGATACTAGCTGGGCTTGAAAAAAGCATAGAAGACACTAGAGAATCCCTTTCTGGAAAAATCTAAAATCTAATCAAGTCAAAATCAAAAAAGTTATTAGTAAGATGCATTCAAAAATGTATCCCTGCTAGGATAAATGAGGCAGAAGAGAGAATCGGTGATATGGAAGATCAAATGCTGGAGAATAAAGAAGGTAAAAAAAGGAGAGGGAAAAAAACTACAGGATCATGAGTGGGAGAATTCAAGAGATAAATTATACCATAAAGTGAAATAATATTAGAATAATTAGGGTCCCAGAAAAAGAAGAAAGAGAGGAGCAGAAGGTATATTTGAGCAAATTATAGCTGAGAACTTTCCTAATCTGGGGAAAGAAACAGGCATTCAAGTCCATGAGGCACAGAGAACCCCCAGCAACAACAACAACAACAACAACAACAACAACAAAAATAGGTGAATGCTTCAACATATAATAGTGAAGCTTGCAAGTTTTAGACACAAAGAAAAAATCCTAAAAGCAGCTCAGGTCAAGAGGTCCATAACCTACAACAATAGAAACATAAGACTGGCAGCAGACCTATCCAAAGAGACTTGGCAGGCCGGAAAGGACAGGCATGATATATCTGGGGTGCTAAAAGAGAAAAATATGAGCCAAGAATACTTTATCCAACAAAGCTGTCATTCAAAATAGAAGGAGAGATAAAGAGCTTCCAGGACAAATGGAAACCAAAAGAATTTGTGATCACTATACCAGCCCTGCAAGAAATATTAAAGGGAATCCTATAAGTGAAGAGTGAGGCCAAAAGTAACAGACCAGAAAGGAACAGAGACAACCTACAGAAACAGTGACCTTATAGGTAATACAATGGCCTAAATTTATATATTTCAATAATTACTCTGAATGTAAATAGGGTAAATGTCCCAATCCAAAGACACAGGTATCAGATTGGATAAAAAAAACAAGACCCATCAATATGCTGTCTATAGGAGACTCATTTTAGACCCAAAGATATCTCCAGATTGAAAGTGAGGGGTGGAGAACGATTTATCATGCTAATGGACATAAAAAGAAAGGTGGGATGGCAATCTTTATATCAGACAAATTAGATTTTAAACCAAACACTGTACTAAGAGATGAGGAAGAACACTATATCCTACTTAAAGGGTCTATCTAACAAGAAGATCTAACAATTGTAAATATTTATGCCCCTAACATAGGAGTAGTCAATGATATAAAACAATTATTAACAAAATTAAAGAAACATATTGATAATAATACAATAATAGTAGGGAACTTTAACACCCTACTCGCAGCATGGACAGATCATGTAAGAAGAAGATGAACAATGAAACAAGGACTTTGAATGACACACTGGACCAGATGGTCTTCACATATACATACAGGACATTCCATCCCAAAGAACAGAACAGACATTCTTCTCAAGTGTACATGGAACATTCTCCAGAATAGATCACATAATGGGTTGCAAATCAAGTCTCAACTGGAACCAAAAATTTGGTATTATTCCTTCCATATTTTCAGATCATAATGCTTTGAAACTTGAACTCAGTCACAAGAGAAAATTTGGAATATACTCAAATACATGGAGGTTAAAGAGCATCCTGCTAAAGAATGAAAGGGTCAACCAGGAAATTAAAGAAGAATTTTTTTAAAAAATTCAAGGAAACTAATGAAAATTAAAACACAAATTTTCAAAACTTTTTTGATGCAGCAAAGGCGGTCCTAAGGAGGAAGTATATAGCAATACAAGCCTTTCATAAGAAACAAGAAAGGTCTCCTATTTTTCTGAAGGTGTTTCAAAAAATAGAAATGGAAGGAGAACTTCCAAACTCATTCTATGAGGCCAGCATTACCTTGATCCCAAAACCAGACAAAGACCCCACTGAAAAGGAGAATTGCAGACCAATATCCCTGATGAACATGGATGTCAAAATTCTCACCAAGATACTAGCCAATATGATATAACAGTACATCAAAAGAATTATTCATCATGACTAAGTGGGATTTATTCCTGGGATCCAAGGGTGGTTCAACAACTGCAAATCAATTAATATGATACAGCACATTAATAAAAGAAAGGACAAGAACCATATGATGCTCTTAATAGATGCAGAAAAGCATTTGACAAAGTACAGCATCCTTTCTTGATTAAGACTTCTCACAATGTAGGGATAGAGAGAACACACCTCAATATCATAATAGCCATATATGAAAAGCCCACAGCAAATATCCTTCTCAATGGGGAAAAACTGGGAGCTTTTCCCCTAAGGTCAGGAACAGGACAGGGATATCCACTCTCACCACTGTTGTTCAACATAGTAATAAAAGTCCTAGCTGCAGCAATCAGACAACAAAAAGACATAAAAGGCATCCAAATCAGCAAAGAAGAAGTCAAACTCTCACTCTTCATAGATGACATGATACTCTATTGGGAAAACCCCATAGACTCCCCCCTCCCCGTGCCAAAATTCCTAGAACTCATATAGGAATTCAGCAAAGTGGAGAATATAAAATCAATGTAAAGAAATCAGTTGCATTTCTATATACTAACAATGAGGTAAAAGAAAGATAAATTAAAGAATCAATCCCATTTAAAATCATACCAAAAACCATAAGATACCTGGGAATAAACCTAACCAAAGAGAAAGGATATGTACTCTGAAAACTATAGAACACTCATTAAAGAAATTGAGGAAGACACAAAAAATGGAAAATCATTCCATGCTCATGGACTGGAAGAATTATTGTTAAAATGTCTATGCTACCTAGAGCAATCTATACATTCAAAGCAATCCCTATCAAAAGACCATCTACATTTTTCACAGAGCTGGAACAAATAATCCTAAAATTTGTATGGAACCAGAAAAGACCCTGAATAGCCAAAGGAATGTTGAAAAAAAAAACCAAAGCTGGTGGCACCACAGTTCCAGACTTCAAGCTAAATTGCAAAGCTGTAATCATCAAGACAGTGTTGTACTTGCACAAAAACAGACACATATATCAATGGAACAGAATAGAGAACCCAGAAATGGACCCTCAACTCTTTGGTCAACTAAGAAGAAAGACTATCCAATGGAAAAAAGACAGTCTTTTCAACAAATGGTGTTGGGAAAATTGGACAACAACATGCAGAAGAATGAAACTGGACCATTTTCTTACACCACACACAAAAATAGACTCAAAGTGGACTAAAGACCTTACTTTGAGACAAGAATCCATCAAAATCCTAGAGGAGAACACAGGCAGCAACCTCTTTGACCTCGGCCACAGCAACTTCTTGCTAGACATGTTTCCAAAGGCAAGGGAAACAAAGGCAAAAATGAACTATTGGGACTTCATCAAGATAAAAACTTTTGCACAACAAAGGAAACAGTCGACAAAACTAAAAGAACAAGTGACAGAATGAGAGAAGATATTTGCAAATGTCTTATCAGATAAAGGGCTAGTATCCAAAATCTACAAGGAATTTATCAAACTCAACACCCAAAGAACAAATAATCCAATCAAGAAATGGACAGAAGACATGAACAGACATTTTTCAAAAGAAGACATACAAATGGCCAACAGACACATGAAAAAAATGCTCACCATCACTCAGCATCAGGGAAACACAAATCAAAACCCCAGCGAGATACTACCTCACACCAGTCAGAATGGCTAAAATTAACAAGTCGGGAAATGACAGATGTTGCTGAGGATGCAGAGAAAGGGGAACCCTCTCACACTGTTGGCGGGAATGCAAGCTTGTACAGCCACTCTGGAAAACAGTATGGAAGTTCTTCAAAAAGTTGAAAAAAGAGCTATTCTATGACCCAGCAATTGCACTACTAGGTATTTACCCCAAGGATACAGATGTAGTGATCTGAAGGGGCATCTGCACTCCATTGTTTATAGCAACAATATCCACAATAGCCAAACTATGATAAGAGCCAAGATGTCCATCAACAGATGAATGGATAAAGAAAATGTGATGTGTGTGTGTGTGTGCACGCACACGCACAATGGAATATTACTCAGCCATCAAAAAGAATGAAATCTTGCCATTTGCGGTGACGTGGATAGAACTAGAGTGTATTATGTTAAGCAAAGTAAGTCAATCAGAGAAAGACAATTATTATGTTTTCACTCATATATAGAATTTAAAAAACAAAACAGAGGATCATACGGTAAGGGAGGGAAAAATAAAACAAAACAAAATCAGAGAGGGAGACAAACCATAAGAGACTCTAATCATAGGAAACAAACTGAGGGTTGCTGCAGGGGAGGGAGGTGGGGGGAATGGGGTAACTGGGGGATGAACATTAAGGAAGTCATGGTATATAATAAGAACTGGGTGTTATATAAGTCTGATGAATCACTGAACTCTGAAACTAATAATACACTATATGTTAACTAATTGAATTTAAATTAAAAAAAAATAAAATAAAATAAAGACTATAACAAGAGACAAAGAATGACACTACATAAATATAAATATAAAGTGATCAATCCAACAAAAGGATATAGCAATTGTAAATACCTATGCACCCAACTTAGGAACACCTAAGTTCATAAAGGAAATGTTAAAAGACACAGAAAAATTTGCAGCAATACAATAATAGTAGGAGACTTTACTTACACCAATGGACAGATCATCCAGATAGAAAATCAATAAGGAGACATTGGCTTTATATGACACATTAGAACACATGGATTTAACAGATATATACTGCCAGAGTCCAGCTCCAGCCAGGGTGGGTCTCTCGTAGGAAAGGACGGTGTCGATGAATGAGGAGACACAGACACAGGATCAGGTTACAAGCATCTCCTCCTGACAGCCTCAGAGGAACTTTATTTATATGTTAGGATATTTTTGTTTTTCCAAATCTTAGATCATTTTCTGGATTACAGCCATAGCCTTCTTTCATTTTTCCTTTGTAATGATTAACATGACCTTTATTGATTTCTGCTTATTGGCTTTCGCTAAAACTAAAAAACAGTACGCAAAGAGAAAGGTGCTAGACAGAGCATGACCGTCTTGTTATTTTGTTCTATAGAAACTAATTCTTCATGGAATTAGTTTCATTATGATTGCTTAGATAGGCGTAAGTAAGATGAGCAGTCACTTTATCATGAAACCCCAGAAATATTCCCACAATTATAAAGATTGCCATAAACAAAATGAAAGAGAATAGCAGGAGCCAGCCCAGAAATATTCCCACAATTATAAAGATTGCCATAAACAAAATGAAAGAGAATAGCAGGAGCCAGCTGTGGAGTCTCCTGTTTTCAGGATCATCCCCCATACTTGGACTTTGTCAAACAGCATGAGTAGCTTGGCTCACACCAATATATACAATATTCTATCCCAAAACATCAGAATACACATTCTATTTAAGTACAGCATAGAACATTCTCCAGAATAGATCACATGTTAGGCCAGAAAACAAGCCTTAATAAAACTAAGAAGACTGAAATCATATCGAGCATTTTTTCAGGCCACAACAGTATGAAATAATAAGTACAAGGAAAAAAAATGAAAAAACACAAAAAGATGGAAGCTAAACAACATGTTCCTAAATAACCAATGGATCAACCAAGAAATCAAAGAGGAAATTTAAAAATATATATATGATGACAAATGCAAATGAAAATAAAATGGTCCAAAATCTTTGGGAGGCAGTGAAAGTGGGTGTAAGAAAAAGTTTATGGTGATACAGGCATACCTCAAGAAAACAAGAAAATCTCAAATAAACAATCTAACATTACATCTAAAGGTGGTATAAAAAGAAGAACAAAGCCCAAAGTTAGCAGAGCAGAAATAAATGAAATAGAGAATAAATAAATAAATAAATAATCGAAAAGATCAATGTAACCAAGAGATAGATCTCTGAAGAAGTACATAAAATTGATAAACTTTTAGCCAAACTCATCAAGAAAAAAAGAAAGAAGAGTAAGAGGAGTCAAATAAATAAAGTCAGAAATGAAACGGGAAAAGTAACTACTGACACCACAGAAATACAAAGGATTATAGGAAACTACTACAAAAAAATTGTATGCCAAGCAATTGGACAACCCAGAAGAAATGAAGAAATTCCTAGAAACATGCAATCTTCCAAAACTGAATCAGGAAGACATAGAAAATCTGAACAGAGCAATTACTAGTAAAAAAAAAAAAAAAATTGAATAAATAATCAAAAAAATTCCCAACAAACAAAAGTCCAGAATCACGGGGCACCTGGGTGGCTCAGTTGTTAAGCCTCTGCCTTCAGCTCAGGTCATGATCTCAGGGTCCTGGGATCGAGCCCTGCATCAGGCTCCCTGCTCCGCAGGAAGCCTGCTTCTCCCTCTCCCACTCCCCTTGCTTGTGTTCCCTCTCTCGCTGTGTCTCTCTCTGTCAAATAAATAAATAAAATCTTTAAAAAAAAAAAAGTCCAGGATCAAATGGCTTCACGTGGAAATGCTACCAAATATTTAAAGAAGAGTCAATAACCTATTCTTCTCAAACTATTCCAAAAACTAGAAGAGAAAGGAAAACTTCCAGATTTATTCTATGAAACCAGCATTACCCTGATACAAATACCAGATAGAGATACTACCAAAAAACAAAACAAAACAAAACAAAACAGCAAACAAACAAACAAAAAAAACCTTACAGGCCAGTATCCCTGATGAACATAGATACATAGATGAAAAACCCTCAACAAAATATCAGCAAACCAAATCCAACAATACATTAACAAAATCATTCACCATGATCAAGTGGGAATTATTATTGGGATGCAAGTGTGGTTCAATATTCACAAGTCAAAAAGTGTGATACTTCACATCAAGAAGAAAAAGAATAAAAACCATATGATTATCTCAGTAGATTCAGAAAAAGCCCTTGACAAACTACAACATTCATTCATGATAAAAACTCTCAACAAAGCAGATTTTGAGGAAACATACTTCAACATAATAAAGGCCATATAGGAAAAACATACAACAATCATACTTAATGGTAAAAAACTGAAGACTTTCCCCCTAAGGTCAGGAACAAGAGAAGGATGTCCACTTTCGCCACTTTTATTCAACATAGTACTAAATTTCCTATTCACAGCAATCAGACAAGAAAAATGAGTAAAGGTATCCAAATTGGTAAGGAAGAAATAAAACTTTCACTATTTGCAGATGCCATGATACTATATATAGAAAACCCTAAAGACTCAAAAACAAAACAAAACCTGCCAGAAATAATAAATGAAATTAGTAAAGTTACAGGATACAGAATTAATGTAAGAAATCTTTTGTGTTTCTATATGCTAATAATAAAGTAGCAGGAAAAAAATAAGAAAGGAAATCCATTTATAATTGCACCAAAAAGAATAAAATACCTGGGAATAAATTTAACCAAGGAGGTGAAGGAATTACTCTGATAACTATAAATCATTGATGAAAGAAATTGAAGATGACACAAATGGAAAGATATACTATGTTCATGGATTGGAAAAAATCAATATTGTTAAAATGTCCATACTACCCAAAGCAATCTATAGATTCAATGCAATCCCTCTCAAAATACATATAGTATTTTTCACACAACTAGAACAAATTATTCCCAAATTTGTATGGAATCACAAAAGACCCTGCATAGCCAAAGCCAAAGCAATCTTGAAAAAGAACAAAGCTGGAGGCATCACAATCCCATATTTCGAGATATACTACTAAGCTAAGTAATCAAAATAATATGGTACTGGCACAAAAAAATGCAAATCAAAACCAGAATGAGATATCACCTCACACCTGTCAGAATGACTAGTAGCAAAAAATAATAAATAACAAGTGCTAGCAAGGATGTGGATAAAAGGGAACACTCATGTACTGTTGATGAGAATGTAACTTGGTAGAGCCACTGGAAAACATTATGAACAGTATGAAGATTCCTCAAAAAATTAAAAATAGAAATACCATACTATCCAGTAATTCCAGTACTGGGCATTTTCCCAAAGAAAATGATAAGACTAGTTTGAAATGATATATGCACCCCTATGTTTATTGCAGCATTATTTATAATAGCCAAGATAAGGAAGTAACCCAAGTGTCCATTGATAGATGAATAAAGAAAATGTGCTATATACTTATAATGGAATATTACCTAGCCATAAAAATGAACGAAATCTTGTAGTTTGTATCACCATGGATGCACCTAGAGGATATTATGCTAAGTGAAATAAGTCAGTCAGAGAAACACAAATACCATATGATGTCACTTACACATGGAATCCAAAAAACAAAGCAATGAACAAAGAAACGAAACAGAAACAAGACTTATAATTACAGAGAAGAAACTGGTGGTTGCCAAAGGGGGATGGGCAAAATAGGTCAAGAGGATAAAGAGGTACAAACTTCCAGTTATAAAATAAATAAGGCATATAGACTAAAAGTACTGCATAGGGAACAGAGGTAATAATATTGTAATAATATTTTATGGTGACAAATGGTAACCACACTTATCATTGTGAGCATTGCATAATGTACAGAATTGTAGAATCACAATGGTGTGAACCTAAAACTAATATAACATGTATATGACTATACTTAAATAATTAAAAAAATAAAGAACACTCTGGATGGTCTGGCTCTCTCTGACTATATTATTTACACAAATGAACTTTTCCCCACCACTTGGATCCCCCTATTGCTTTCCCTACTCATGCAGTTGTATCCATCTTCTTTGAATGTTCTCATTCATTTAAATTAACCAAATTCTGGCCCATCTTCTTTGAATGTTCTCCTTCATGGAAATTAACCAAATTATGGTCCAGCTGAATTCAGAGATAAGATAATGAAGGTAGTTTTCTTTGCTCATTGCCCAAAGTGACTTGTGGAGTGTTTGTAAGAAGCACAGAATAAACAGAGGGACCCAAGAGTTCTTGAGACAAGCACCTTCATTTATTTTCTCCTTTGCTAATGTAAGGATTTAAAGTGATATCAGTAGAGGCAACTGGTACTCCAGTTGTCCAGCAGTCTCAGAAGCCAGGAGGTACATGGTATGGACAGCAGTGGAGCATTTCCCTGGTACTATCAAATACATGAATTATGGTAGTACATGAGCCAATGTGGATAATGGGCAAGAATTTTAACTTTTTATGCACATAATTTAATATCACATTGATATGTCCCTACATTGGACAAACTGATGTGCAAGGGAAAAAATAGTGATTTGTCAAAAGTGGAAAGGTAATATCTCAGAAATTTTTATATTAATGAATAATATAAAGCAGGAATCCTCTTTATCAGAGGCAGTCAGATTAAAATAATATTCTTCTAATTATCACTCTTTCTTTTTGTTCTTTCTTTTGCTTGATACTCCTCTAAATTCTTAAGATTAGGCTGAATTCAACAATTATCATTCTCAGAATACACTGCTCTCTATTTTTAGAGCACTTTCCCAGAAAACCCGTACAGCATCACTCTGGTGTATATGATGACTAATGCATTGTTCAGATGAGGGCTGTTCAGCAGCATTATCTTCCTAACCATCTGAAAGTAATTTTTCACCAGTCATGTTATGGAATAATCCTATGCAGACTATCTTTCCAAATATAAGAAAGCAAGTTTAATTTTCTTCACTATTGAAAATCTATATTACACATTCTTCATATAAAATGTGTTAAACTAAGAAAAGAGAAGTAGTAGAAGGCCTGAGAAGCCTGAAGTCAGGATAGATCATTCTTAGTCTTTCGGTTTCTATACTTGCCTCCAAACCTCCAGGATTATCATCTGATGCCAAAGACCCAATGTACAGTTGTAGACCCTTATGTAGAGCACCACAGCTGCTTTTTATTTGACATCAACTCAGAACTGGGGTCACTGGTCCTCAGTGCTAATATAAAGAGGCAAATGAGTGCCGAAGAGTATGGAGATATGAGGAAAGTGACCATTCAACAAATTGTTCTCTATTATGATATCCCTAGTGACCATTGCTTTTTTTGTCCCTTAATTTGACTTATTACTTTTCCTTTTGTATTAAAACTTAACTTCCTCATTCCCTGGTTCTGAGTTTTTATTTTTATTTATTTATTTATTTATTTATTTATTTATTTATTTATTTATTTTTTATTTATTTATTTTTTAAAGATTTTATTTATTTGACAGAGAGAGAGACAGCGAGAGAGGGAACACAAGCAGGGGGAGTGGGAGAGGGAGAAGCAGGCTTCCCGCGGAGCAGGGAGCCCGATGCGGGGCTCGATCCCAGGACCCTGGGATCATGACCTGAGCCGAAGGCAGACGCTTAACGACTGAGCCACCCAGGCGCCCCATGGTTCTGAGTTTTTAGATAGTGTCTCTTATTGGCTAGCTCTTGATCCTGACCCATTCTTTTCCATCATAAAAGCAGAACCTGGCTTGTGTATTAGATTTTCTCCATTCATGGTAAACTTTAAAAGTAAGTAGGATATATTATCTTTTCATCAAGAATGGAAGGAGAAGAAAAAAAAGTTAATGGTTGGAAGATATGGATAAGTATATGGGCAGATTAATGGAACTAAGGGATGCCATGCTTTCAACATGGCAACCATTTTGGAGAGAATCCTGTTTGTTTTGTCTTTTTTTTTAATTAATGACAATGGCCAAAATTTATCAGTCTTAATAGCAGAATTTTCTTTCAACTATTTCAATAATTATCATTGCATTTGCCTGTGTGTAGCTGTCTATACAGACTACCTTTTCAGCTAAATGTGGAAGTATCTTTTCTACCTAAAGATATCTTTTCCTCAACAGATTTCTATGAATAATAAACAACAAATAAATGCTTTCTTATTGGAGATATTTTAGCATCAGTTTATGCAAATATTATTGCTAATGCTCACATATGTAACTACGTATCTAATTATCAGATCAGAGAGTTCTTTTCCTGGAAGTGAAAAATTAATACAATAAGCATTTGTTAGTGCTTGTTTATATGATAGACACTGTGCTACAGGCACCCTTGTTTCACCACATACACCTGACAGATGTAGATAATTTCAAGAGGCCATTTATATTCATTAAAAAGAGTCAGGTAGATTTATATGGCTCAGGAGACAGGAGGAGACTGGAAATATTAACTCTAAACATACACTTTTATAATGATTTTACTGTAAATATCTCAGGAGAAACTTTATTAAAGTAGTATAGCTACCTCTTTTTACTGTGTACAAAGTAAGATAGTTAGTTTAGAAAATAAAAACTTTAAAAAGCAGATGCCCCGAGATGTTAAGTGACTTGGATAAGGTCATATGACTTGCACAGGCCATGAGAAGAGGGGGACTGAGTGAAAATTAAGGAAGTTACATTTTTCTCACACATCATAAAACCATAAGACTAGAATGTCTTGAAAAAGCCATCATTACACTAGTAATTTACTTTTTTCTAACTCCCTTGTTTTGAGGGGAACATATTTTTTTAAATTGTGCAAATTATTTAAGAGGTTAGTTTTATTAAATGCAAACATAAATTAATGAGGTTTTCTAAATGAAAAAGGATATATTATTCTTTTATTTAATTTAATCATAATTCAGTTTCAGTATAAGATTTAATGGAAATAATTATATACAACAGCAGAACCATCTATCATAGGCTGCCGCAGAAAATATTTAGTCGTAGGGCAGATCTGTAGAGGCAATTAAAATGCCCCACCAACAGACAGAAAAAAGGGAATATGCAGCTAAAAGATAGTAGCATTTATAAGGTCTCTAGTGGGATAAATATTAAGGATAAGATGGTTCTAACAAACCCTGATAAAAATATTAAAAATATATTTCCACTTAAGAAAATCAGTCACATTACACTGGTGATATATTCACTAGGTCCTGATATTCTGCCCTTTTTTCCCCTTAAGCAAAATCAAAAGCCAGGCAATTTTGACTTTCAATTAATAGGTTATGTATAATGAATTTACTTTGCTATTATCCAAAAGCATTGTACATGAGGTCACTAAAACCCCATGAAAAATTTGCAAACATTCTTACTGGGCTGAATCAGAGTTGTCCATCTACTTCAAGCACCTTCATATATATCCAAATATTACTTAGTTTCTTGAAATAAAAATAAGGAAAATATGGGAAAATCCAGAGTAAGTTGAAAGAGAGTAAGCTATAGTAAAATTGAAAAACAAAGTGAGATGAAAACTACTTTTGTAGCTTCTATATTATGAATACTATCATAACCCAAGGTAGCATATGCCATTTGATATAAATTGTAATAACCATTGTTATTATGGAAAAGAGACTACAGAATAAAATAAACCCATCTAAATATAGGCTGCATCTATATGGCACCAAACATTCTAAATTTCATTATAGGTAATAAAGTAAATGATAATGTAAGGATTCACTATGTACTTCTAGACCTTGAAGAACTTTAGTTTAATTCAACAATGACTAGGTATTGATTATCATTATGAGTAAAGAAGTTCTAAGCTAGATATTGTCATGGGTACTACTAAAAATGAATAATTCAATATATGTTTTCAACCATCTTTCAGAGTCAGACTGGTTCCAGGTAAAAGATAAGATATGCACACAAATATTTACATTATTAAGCAAACCAGGATAAGGAGCCAAGAATAGCTATAAAATAATTTTGCAAAGTAAAAAATAAGTAAAACGGGTTAACATCTTACCATATAGTAAAATGTATTATTGAACTTGTTAGTTATTGCTGCATAATGAGCAACCATAAAAATCTTACTGGCATTTATTTAGCTCACATGGCTGTGAAGAAGGAATTGGCTAATCTAGTATAGTTCAGGTTATTTAGCTTTATGGATACTGACTGGGATTCCCTAAACATCTGTAGGTTGACTAAAGGTTGGCTAACCTAGGCTAAGCCTAGGTGGGGTCACTTGGCTGAGGCAGCTCCAGTCTATTTGTCTTCCTCCTGGATCTAACAGGGTAACCTAAGTATGCTCTTTTCATGGCAGTCCCAGAACTGAAAGAAAGCAAACCCAAATCTGAAAACACTTTTCAGGTCCCTCTGTATCACATTTCCTAAAATCATATTGGCCAAAGCAAGTCACATGGCCAAGCCCAGAATTAGAGTGGGAGGGCACTGCAAAGTTCATGGCAAAAGATATGAATATATAATCTTACCACCAGAGATGGACTATATATTTGGAATAATACAATCTACCATGAGTAGAGATGAAGGAATTTGCAGACATATCATTGGAACAGAACAACAACAAAAAGCAATGCATGAGTAATGTGAGGAAAGTTGGTAGAATAGGTATTCCAGGAATCCACCCTTTCACAGAAACAACAAATGAATGGGCACAAACTGTCTAAAGCAACTATTTTGGAACCCTGAATCTAGTAAAGTACTTGCAGCATCTCAGGGAAAGCTTGATGAAAAGGCTGATAAATTTTAGTTAGTTTGGCCTTTATGAGTACTACTATTCCTTATGAGCTACTATTCCTTATCCACCAATCCTATGGCAGACAACCATGCAGACTGCAGCCCATGTTGCTGATACAAATTTCTAGAGTTGGGATGTGCAATAAACACCTTTTCTTCCAGAACAATTAGCTATTATGGCAGAGCAAGGAGAGGTGGCTGTGGTGAGATTGGCCTATGTTCCCATTTTTCTATGGGGTGCTCCCCATAGAACAAATATGGCTGTGTAACAGACCTAGTTAGGGTTTAGCTTGTCAGAGAGACCATCAGAAAAGTTGAGGAGATCTCAGCAGAAGGAAGCAAGAGATAACCTGTCAAAGCTTAGAGATTTCTAATTAGATAAAAGGTTGCTTAAGGATTGGATTGACTGCCTATTAAGAGGAATGAGGTAGGGCACCTGGGTGGCTCAGTTGGTTAAGCGACTGCCTTCAGCTCGGGTCATGATCCTGGAGTCCCGGGATCGAGTCCCGCATCGGGCTCCCTGCTCAGCAGGGAGTCTGATTCTCCCTCTGACCCTCCCCCCTCATGTGCTCTCTCTCTCTCATTCTCTCTCTCAAATAAATAAATAAAATCTTTAAAAAGAAAAAAAAAAGAGGAATGAGGTAAATTTATCTTGACTTTGAAGGCGGTTACATGGGTGTATATATTTGTCAAACCACATCAAACTATAAACTTAGAATGTGATTTTTTTTGTATGTAAATTACACTTCAATAAAGTTGATTTTCTAAAATGCTTTAAAAAAAAAAACTTCTCTTCCAGGCATAAGAATTTTGTAATTACATTGCTCATTACTGTATGCTGATATTGATCACTGAGAACCTGGCATACAAGTCAGCCAATGTTTTAACACCAAAGGGCTAACATGCCTTCCTAGCCACAAAAAGACACAAGGCCCTCCCCTCCCCAATGGAGAACCTGATATTTAAGGAAATTTTTGTTATGTCACTGGCTGATCATAGTAAAAATGAAGAGAAACTTCAGTGACCACACACAATAAAGATACACTTTGAAAAAATAGTTTACAAAATCACAAAATGATGGCTCCAGCCCTCAACAAGCCAAAAAAGAGCAATCCACAGGAATGAGGGAATTAGATTTCCAAAATTAACATAATACTCAGAATGTCCAAATCTCAACAAAAATTCACAAAGCATACAAAGAAACGTGAAAGAATGGTCCATTCATGGGAAAAAATAATTTGACAGAAACCATCGCTGAGGAAATCCAGAAATTGGAAATATTAGTCAAAAATATTAAATCAACTATCTTAAATATGTTCTATGAACTAAATAAAACAATGAAAAAAGAACTGAAGAAAATCATGAAAAAAATGTCCAAAAATGACATGTATAAGAGCAGAATTTCTTTATAATATTGAAATTAAGTTAGTATTATTCAGTTATTATTATTAAGTTAGGATTATTCAACTCTAAATTTTAAGATGTTGATTGTAATCCCCAAGGAAAATACTAAAACAATATCTTTAAAACTATGGAAAAGAAGGAAATCAAAATAATACACTATAAAAAATAAACTAAATACAAAAAAGTCACTAACAGAGGAATTGGGAAACAATAGACATTTAAGGCATGGAGAAAAAAATAGATAAATTGCAGAAATAAATCCTTTCTCATCATTAAACACATTAAATATAAATGGATTACCCTCTCCTATTAAAGCACAGAGATTGAAAAATTGGATTAAAAACTAGAATCCATCTACATGCTATCTACCAGAGACTCACTTCAGATATAAGGAAAGAAAAAGGTTGAAACTAAAAGGATAGAAAAAGCCCATTCAAATGCTAACCAAAAGACAAAACAGACATTAAGTCAGAAAAGGTTACAAAAAAAGGATGTTATATATTGAAAACACAATACAAGAAGATATCTAATAATTATAAACATGCACAGCCTAACAAGCTCCAAATATATGAAGCAAAAATTGAAGGAGAAAACTAAAATAATAATTTCATTTTTAATACCCCACTTTCAATAATTGATAGAACTAGACAGAAGATCAATAAGGATATAGAGAATTTGAACAACCCTATTAACCAGTTAGAACTAAGAAACAGAGAACACTCTGCCTATTAACAGCAGATACCATTTTTCTTTTTTTTATTATTATTATGTTATGTTAATCACCATACATCACATCATTAGTTTTTGATGTAGTGTTCCATGATTCATTGTTTGTGTATAACACCCATGTTCTATGCAAAATGTGCCCTCTTTAATACCCATCACCAGGCTAACCCATCCTCTCATTCCCCTCCCCTCTCGAACCCTCAGTTTGTTTTTAAGAGCCCATCGTCTCTCATGGTTCATCTCCCACTCTGATTTCCCGCCCTTCATTTTTCCCGTCCTGCTATCTTCCTCTTTTTTTTTTTTTAACATATAATGTATTATTTGTTTCAGAGGTACAGGTCTGTGATTCATCAGTCTTACACAATTCACAGTGCTCACCATAGAACATACCCTCCCCAATGTCTATCACCCAGCCACCTCATCCCACCCACCCCCCACCACTCCAGCAACCCTCAGTTTGTTTCCTGAGATTAAGAATTCCTCATATCAGTGAGGGCATATGATACATGTCTTTCTCTGATTAACTTATTTCACACAGCATAACACCCTCCACTTCCATCCACATTGTTGGAAATGGCAAGATTTCATTCCTTTTCATTGCTGCATAATATTCCATTGCATATATATACTACATCTTCTTTATCCATTCATCTGTCGATGGACATCTTGGCTCTTTCCACAGTTTGGCGATTGTGGACATTGCTGCTACAAACATTGGGGTACATGTACCCCTTCGGATCCCTACATTTGTATCTTTGGAGTAAATACCCAGTAGTGCAATTGCTGGATCATATGGTAGCTCTATTTTCAACTTTTTGAGGAACACCCATACTGTTTTCCAGGGTGGCTGCACTAGCTTGCATTACCAAAAACAGTGTAGGAGGGTTCCCCTTTCTCCAAATCCCCGCCAACATCTGTCATATCCTTACTTGTTAATTTTAGCCATTCTGACTGGTTTTGATTTGGATTTCCCTGATGTTGAGTGATGTTGAGCACTTTCTCATGTGTCTGTTGGCCATTTGGATGTCTTCTTTGGAAAAATATCTGCTCATGTCTTCTGCCCATTTCCTGATTGGATCATTTGTTCTCTGGGTGTTGAGTTTGAAAAGTTCTTTATAAATTTTGGATACTAGCCCTTTACCTGATATGTCATTTGCAAATCTTTTCTCCCATTCTGTCGGTTGTCTTTTGGTTTTGTTGACTGTTTCTTTGGCTATGCAAAAGCTTTTTATCTTGATGAAGTCCCAATAGTTCATTTTTGCCCTTGCTTCCCTTGCCTTTGGTGATGTTTCTAGGAAGAAGTTGCTGCAGCTGAGGTCGAAGAGGTTGCTGCCTGTGTTCTCCAGGATTTTGATGGACTCCTGTCACACATTGAGGTCTTTCAACTATTTTGAGTCTATTTTTGTGTGTGGTGTAAGGAAATGGTCCAGTTTCATTCTTCTGCATGTGGCTGTCCAATTTTCCCAACACCAATTGTTGAACAGACTGTCTTTTTTTCCATTGGACATTCTTTCCTGCTTTGTTGAAGATTAGTTGACCATAGAGGTAAGGGTCCATTTCTGGGCTCTCTATTCTGTTCCATTGATCTACGTGTCTGTTTTTGTGCCAGTACCATCTGTCTTGATGATGACAGCTTTGTAATAGAGCTTGAAGTCCGGAATTGTGATGCCACCAGCTTTCCTTTTCTTTCTCAACATTCCTCTGGCTATTCAGGGTCTTTTCTGGTTCCAAACAAATTTTAGGATTATTTGTTCCATTTCTTTGAAAAAAGTGGATGGCATATTGATAGGGATTGCATTGAATGTGTAGATTGCTCTAGGTAGCATTGACATCTTCACAATATTTGTTCTTCCAATCCATGAGCATGGAACGTTTTTCCATTTCTTTGTGTCATCCTCCATTTCTTTCATGAGTATTTTATAGTTTTCTGAGTACAGATTCTTTGCCTCTTTGGTTAGATTTATTCCTAGGTATCTGATGGTTTTTGGGTGCAATTGTAAATGGGATCAACTCCTTAATTTCTTTCTTCTGTCTTGTTCTTGGTGTATAAGAAGGCCACTCATTTCTGTGCATTGATTATATATCCTGCCACTTTACTGAATTCCTGTATGAGTTCTAGCAGTTTTGGGGTGGAGTCTTTGGGGGTTTTCCACATAAAGTATCATATCATCTGCAAAGAGTGTGAGTTTGACTTCTTCTTTGCCAATTTGGATGCCTTTTATTTCTTTTTGCTGTCTGATTGCTGTGGCTAGGACTTCTAATACTATGTTGAATAGCAGTGGTGATAGTGGACATCCCTGCCGTGTTCCTGACCTTGGGGGAAAGCTCTCAGATTTTCCCCATTGAGAATGATATTCCCTGTGGGTTTTTCCTAGATGGCTTTTATGATATTGAGGTATGTACCCTCGATCCCTATACTCTAAAGGGTTTTGATCAAGAAAGGATGCTATACTTTGTCAAATGCTTTTTCTGCATCTATTGAGAGGATCACATGGCTCTTGTTCTTTCTTTGATTAATGTATTATATCACATTCATTGATTTGCGGATGTTGAACCAAACTTGCAGCCTAGGGATAAATCCCACTTGGTCGTGGTCAATAATCCTTTTAATGTACTGTTGGATCCTATTGGTTAGTATTTTGGTGAGAATTTTTGCATCCATGTTCATCAGGAATATTGGTCTGTAATTCTCCTTTTGGATGGGGTCTTTGTCTGGTTTTGGGATCAAGGTAATGGTGGCCTCATAAAACGAATTTGGAAGACTTCCTTCCATTTCTATTTTTTGGAACAGTTTCAGAAGAATAGGTATTAATTCTTCTTGAAATGCTTGGTAGAATTCCACTGGGAAGCCATCTGGCCCTGGGCTTTTGTTTGTTGGGAGATTTTTGATGACTGCTTCAATTTCCTTAGTGGTTATAGGTCTGTTCAGGTTTTCTATTTCTTCCTGGTTCAGTTTTGGTAGTTGATACATCTCTAGGAATGTATCCATTTCTTCCAGATTATCGAATTTGCTGGCATAGAGTTGCTCATAATATGTTCTTATAATTGTTTGTATTTCTTTGGTGTTGGTTGTGATCTCTCCTCTTTCATTCATGATTTTGTTGATTTGGGTCATTTCTCTTTTCTTTTTGATAAGTCTGGCCAGGGGTTTATCAATCTTGTTAATTCTTTCAAAGAACTGGCTCCTAGTTTCATTGATCTGTTCTACTGTTCGTTAGGTTTCTATTTCATGGATTTCTGCTCTGATCTTTATCATTTCTCTTCTCCTGCTGGGTTTAGGCTTTATTTGCTGTTCTTTCTCCAGCTCCTTTAGATGTAGGGTTATGTTGTGTATTTGAAACCTTTCTTGTTGGGAAAGGCTCATATTGCTATATACTTTCCTTTTAGGACTGCCTTTGCTGTATCTCAAAGATTTTGAACAGTTGTGTTTTCATTTTCATTTGTTTCCATGTATTTTTTAAATTTTTCTTTAATTTCCTGGTTGACCCATTCATCCTTTAGTAGGGTGCTCTTTAGCATCCATGTATATGAGTTCTTTCCCACTTTCCTCTTGTGATTGAGTTCTAGTTTCAAAGCATTGTGGTCTGAAAATATGCAGGGAATGATCCTAACCTTTTGGTACCAGTTGAGACCTGATTTGTGACCTAGGATGTGATCTATTCTGGAGAATGTTCCATGAGCACTAGAGAAGAATGTGTATTCTGTTGCTTTGGGATGGAATGTTCTGAATATATCTGTGAAGTCCATTTGGTCCAGTGTGTCATTTAAAGTCTATTTCCTTGTTGATCTTTTGCTTAGATGATCTGTCCATTTCAGTGAGGGGGGTATAAAGTACCCCACTTTTATTGTATTCTTGTCAATGTGTTCCTTTGCTTTTGTTTTTAATTGCCTTTTAAAATTGGCTGCTCCCGTCTTAGGGGCATAGATATTTACAATTGTTAGATCTTCTTGTTGGATAGACCCTTTAAGTATGATATAGTGTCCTTCCTCATCTCTTATTACAGTCTTTGGTTTAAAATATAAATTGTCTGATATAAGGATTGCCACCCCAGCTTTCTTATGGTGTCCATTAGCATGGTAAATGGTTTTCCACCCCATCACTTTCACCTGGAGGTGTCTTTGGGTCTAAAATGAGGCTCTTGCAGACAGCATATTGATGGGTCTTGTTTTTTTATCCAATCTGATAGCCTGTGTCTTTTGATTGGGGCATTTAGCCCATTTACATTCAGGGTAACTATTGAAAATATGAATTTAGTGCCATTGTATTTCCTTTAAGGTGACTGTTACTGTATATTGTCTGTGTTCCTTTCTGGTCTATGTTCCTTTTAGGCTCTCTCTTTGCTTAGAGGACCCCTTTCAAGATTTCTTGTAGGGCTGCTTTCGTGTTTGCAAATTCCTTTAGTTTTTGTTTGTCCTGGAAGCTTTTGATCTCTCCTTCTATTTTCAATGATGGCCTAGCTGGATAAAGTATTCTTGGCTGCATATTTTTCTCATTTAGTGCTCTGAATATATCATGTCAGTCCTTTCTGGCCTGCCTGGTCTCTGTGGATAGGTCTGTTGCCAATCTAACATTTCTACCATTGTAGGTTACATATCTCTTCTCCCGAGCTGCTTTCAGGATTTTCTCTTTGTCTCAGACTCGTAAGTTTTATTATTAGATGTCCGGGTGTTGACCTATTTTTATTGATTTTGAGAGGGGTTCTCTGTGCCTCCTGGATTTTGATGCATGTTTCCTTCCCCAAATTAGGGAAGTTCTCTGCTATAATTTGCTCCAATATACCTTCTGCCCTTCTCTCTCTTTCTTCTTCTTCTGGGATCCTAATTATTCTAATGTTGTTTCGTCTTATGGTATCGCTTATCTCTCGAATGCTGCCCTTTTGATCCAGTAGTTGTTTATCTCTCTTTTTCTTAGCGTCTTTATTTTCCATCATTTGGTCTTCTATATCACTAATTCTCCTTTCTGCCTCATTTATCCTAGCAGTTAGAGCCTCCATTTTTTAGTGCACCTCATTAATAGCCTTTTTGATTTTGACTTGGTTAGATTTTAGTTCTTTTATTTCTCCAGAAAGGGTTTCTCTAATAATTTCTATGCTTTTTACAAACCCAGCTAGTATCTTTAAAATCATCATTCTGAACTCTAGTTCCAACATCTTACTCATGTCCGTATTGATTAGGTCCCTGGCAGTCGGTACTGCCTCTTGTTCTTTTTGTTTAGGTGATTTTTTTCCATCTTGTCATTTTGTCAGAGGAGAATAGATGAATGAGAGAACAAAATGCTAACAAGGTAAATACATTCCCAGAAAATATACACTAAACATATCAGAAAAGACCTGAAACTGGGGAAAAGAAAGGGAAAGAAACAAAAAATAAAAAGGAGAAAAAAAGAAAAAGATAAAAACAAACAAAAACAAAACAAAACAAGACAAAAAACAATATGATCAAATACGATCAGGCTGGTACATAGATCAGTGCTACACATTAGATTTCGGGTGTATTTTGGTCTGTTAGAAGAAAGTGCCTCCCAAAATTTTAAAGAAAGTAAAACTTATATATGTACAAAAGTAAGGGTTAATACAATAAAGAGATGGAATATGACTGTAAAGATGAAAATTATAAAGGATTTTATAAAAGGAATTGATAAGAAGTTAGTTGAAAAAAGAAAGAAGAGCATTTAAAAAAAGAAAGGGGGAGAGAATGTGATCAAGCAGGAGACTATGACAAAGCCATATACTAGAGATTTAGGGTATATTTTGATCTGTTAGAAGAAACTGTATATCAAAATTTTAAAGAGAGAACAACTTTATATATATATATATGGATATACATATATCCATATATATACCAAAAATAAGGGTAACTATTATGAAGGGATTGAATATGATTCTAAAAATGAAAAATAAAAAATAATTTTTAAAAGAGAGATTGATAAGATGTTGGTTGAAAAAGGGAAAAAGAAAAATTCAATAAAAAAAAGACAGTTAAAAAAATTTAACTTTTAAAGACTGAAGAATCATGGTAAAAAACCCATGAATTCTATGTGCTATATTACCCTAGTGCTGGAGTTCTGCCATTCTCATTGATCGGTAAACTTGGTCTTGGCTGGCTGTTCTTGCTGATCTTCTGGGGGAGGGGTCTGTTGCCGTGGTTCCCAAATGTCTTTGCTGGAGGCAGAATTGCCCTGCCCTTGACAGGTTCAGCCTAAGTAATCTGCTCGGGTTTGCTCTCAGGAGCTTTTGTTCCCTGCAAGCTTTCCATACAGCTTTGGAGGATGAGAATGAAAATGGCGGCCTCCCAATCTCCACCCTGGAGGAGCTGAGAACTTGGAGGCCCACTCCTCAGTGAGGCCCCAGAGAAAAGTAGTTAATCACTCCCATCTCCCCGGTCTCTGGCTGCACTCTGCTCACCTGGCCTGTGACCAAGGGTTTCTATCTCTGGCACACGACCTTGTGTGGAGTCTCCAAACCCAGCAGATCCCTGTGGTGTGCTCCCGTGCCACTCCTCCTGGGGGAGGAAAGGGAGTCTCCCCGGATCTGTCACTTGATGTGTCCCTGCTGGAAAAGCAGTAGCCCGACTGTGCCATGGATCAGTTTATGGAAACCCGAGCTGAGAGCCCACTCCTTGGCTCTGCCTCTGCAGCCAGCATCCCTGCTCTGATACCTGGGAGCTCTGCCACATTCAGGCATCCCCAGTCTTTCTGTGACCCTGAGGGTCCTGAGACCACACTGTCCCAGAGAGGCTTCCACCTCCACTTAGCCACTGGAGTGATGTCCCTCAGCAGAGCCGACTTCTAAAAGTTCTGATTTTGTGCTCCGCTGCTCTATCACTTGCCAGAAGCGGCCAACGGAGGCCCCCTCCCCCGCCATCTATCCTCCCAAGTATCGCCTCGGATTCACTTCTCCACACGCCCTACCTTCCAGAAAGTGGTCGCTTTTCTGTTCAGAGTTATTGCTATTCTTTTCTTCAATCTCCTTCATAGGTGTTCAGAATGGTTTGATCCCTATCCACCTGAATTCCTGGGACCAGACGAAATCCAGGTGTCCTACTCTTCTGCCATCAGATACCATTCTTCTTAAGTGTACATGAAAAATTCTCCAGGGTGTATTTACCCAACAATTACAAAAACACTAATTCAAAGATATACATGCACTCTGATTTTTACAGCAGCATTATGTACAATAGCCAAATTATGGAAGCAGCCCACGTATCCATCAATAGAAGAATGGATAAAGATGTGGTAAAAGAGGAGGAGCTAAGATGGTAGTGTAGTAGGAGGACCCTAGGCTTGCCTTGTCCCTCAAGCACAGCTAGATACAAATCATTCTGAATACCCAAGAAATCAACCTGAGGACTGATAGAACAAACTGCACAACCAGAGTGACAGGAGAGGCCACATCAAGGAAGATAGGAAGTATGGAGACATGATCTGGGAGAGAAATGGATCATAGATGCTGTGGAGGGGAGGGAGGGAGCTCTGGTTGCAGAAATGTCAAGAGAGAGTGGAGTACACAGGGATAGGCAAAAGGAGAACATTTCCCCAGTGCTGGGAAAGCCACTGCCTGGGAAAAGGAGAAGGGCTGATTTTCATGAGTTTTTGCAACCAGTGGGGCTCAAAGACTGGAATTTTAAATGTCCCCTGGCTTGGCTGGGATAAAGACCTGAGGATGCTACCCTACTCATGGAGAAGAGGCCAGCAAACATACCCAGGACAGACTGTGCAAACTGAGGGTTGCCTAAGGTACACAGGGAGAGACTTTGTACTTTTTGGAATGCACCTATGAGAGGTGGCATTGCCTCTCTGGGGACAAAAGAACTGGTGGGTTCCATTTCCCTCCCCCACCACTCAGCATAGGCACAGAGACACCTGCTGAGGGCAGCAAACCCAGACACTGACTGTTTAGCTTGGTTTGCTCCAAATCCCATGCCCCTGTGCTCTGCCACAACTGCATTTCTGGGTCAAACCAGCATCAGTCCCAGCACATCAAGACCCTTTCCCAGAGGACCAGCACAGGTTCCCACCACTCCAGGTCCCTGAAGTCTGGAATTTTAAATGTCAACAGGATTGGCTGAGATAGAGCACAAGGTGCCTTGCATTGTTCCAGGCAGGCAAGTGACCCAGAGATAGACAGCATGAAAATAGCAATCTGAGGGATGCCTGGTGGCTCAGTTGGTTAAGCATCTGCATTCGGCTCAGGTTGTGATCCCAGGGTCTTGGGATTGAGTCCCGCATCAGGCTCCTTGCTCAGCAGGGAGCCTGCTTCTCCCTCTGCATGCCACTCCCCCTGCTTCTGCTCTCTCTTTCTCTCTGACAAATAAATAAATAAATAAAATATTTTAAAAAAATTATTTGCTCCTCTGAAGTGCTTCCCTGAAAGCAACAGTCATGGACACCCCTCTCCAGGGACATAAGGAGCTGGCTGGAACCATTTTCTTCCCCCACCCCTCAGCATAAACATACTTCAGTAAACAGCACAGCACTAACACTGGCTGCCTAACCTGCTTACACTAAGTCCTGCCCCCTACACCAGGCTGGCACTGCTTTTCTCAGTCAAGTGTACCTAAGGACCAGGGCAATTGGTCCCTTCCACAGAAGACCAACACAAACCCCAGCATGCACCATGTCCACTGAACAAAGAGTTCTGCAAAGCTTCAGTTCTGGTGGAAATAACACCAAGTCTCTTTCAACAAGCAGACAAGAGCACACCTAGTTAAAACTCACCATACTCTGGCCAAGGTCCAAACACTCCCCACTGCAGGCAAGGAAAATCTCTGCAGAGAACTGACCTGAAGGATAGAGCAGCCATAACAGCAGCAGAGTGTTTGCAGCACACACCAGAGACACTTCCTGAAGTGCCAGGCTCAGGACACTATATGGCAAATTCTTCATCAAGCCATTACTATCAGGAGCAAGAAACGTAACAGACTTTTCTAACACAGAGAAGACAGAGACCTAGACAAAATGACAAGATGGAGGAATTCATCCCCCCTAAAAAAAGAACAAAAAAAAGATCACAGCCAAGGATCTAATTGAAACAAATATAATTAACAGGTCTGATCCAGAATTTTAAGCAATAATCATAAGGATAGTAGCTGGGTTTGAGAAAAACATGGAAGACATCTGGGAAACACCTACTGCAGTGATAAAAGAACTAAAAAACAATCAGGCAAAAATGAAAATACAACAACTATGATTTGAAACCTACTAGATGCAATGACCACAAGTATGAAAAAAAAGATAAATGAATAAGTGATATAGAAGATAAAATTCTGGGGAAAAAATGAAGCTGAACAAAAGAGAGAAAGAAAAATTTTGGATCATGAAAGTAGACCTAGGTAACATACTGACTCTATCAAATGTAATAAAATTCTTATTAGGAGTGAGGGAAAAGATGGTAGAGGGGCAGGGGACCCTATTTCAACTGGTCCCCTGAATTTAGCTAGATATCTACCAAACCATTCTGAACACCCACGAAATCAGCCTGAGATGTAAGAATATATATCTGGATCTCTACAAACAGAATATCTCTGATGGTTTCGAGGTATGAAGTGGGGAGCCATGATTCCACGGGCAGTTACCAGAAGATAAACAGAAGGGGGAGGGAGCTGTCATATGCTGGCGCCGGGAAGGTGATATAACACTGGAGCACAAAAGCATCCCCTCTGGGGACAGGGCACAGACTCGCAGACCAGTAGTGGCTGGGAAAGGACTTTAGTGCAGCCCCCAGACAGGATCCAAGAACTGCAGGTGTGCACACAAACCAGGGGCGGCTTGCAGTTTTAGAAGCATAAAGGGCAGAGATGTGCCCAGCCCTGAGTTCCACCACTACTGTTGCTGTGGAGTGCACAACTGGGGAGGCTGTTTAGCAGCATAGGCAGAAACAGAGATAGTGTGACCTGGAGAGCTCAGTGAAGAGTAGACTGTGATTTCTCTACTCTGAGACAGAGGTTCGGATGTGGTCACTTCTACTCTGATTCTTGGAAGAGATGCGGAAAGCCAAAAAAAAAACAAAAACAGTTTTCACTGATCCCACCCCTCTGACAGGGGGCAGGGCAACTCTGCCCAAGCAGGGTTGCCTGAGTAACAGTGTGGCAGGCCCCTCTCCCAAAAGACAGGCTGGAAGAACAAGAGGACAACAACCCTAAGGTCCCTATAAAACAGGTGCATCTTGCTAGGGTCATGGTTAATACTTTGGACTCTATACATTCCCTCAACCACCCTTCAACAGAATGACTAAGAGGAGGAAACCCCAAAAAAGAAAAGAATCAGAGACTGTGGCCTCTGCCATAGACCTAATGGACATGGATATAAGGAAGATGTCAGAAATAGACTTCAGAGTAACAATTATGAAGTCAATATCTAGGCTTGAAAAAAATAATAGTGACAAGAGAGAATCTCTAAAGACAGAAATGAGATCTAATCAGGCCGAACTTAAAAATGCTATGAATGAAATGCAGCCTAAACTGGATACTCTGACTGCCAGGGTAAATGAGGCAGAAGAATGAATTAGTGAGCTAGAAGATAAGATAATAGAAAAGAAGGAAACTGAGGAGGCCTGGGAAAAACAAATTAAAGCCCAAGGGATCAGACTGAGAGAGATAAATGATGCAATGAAACATTCCAATGTCAGAATTATTGAGATCCCTGAGGGAGTGGAGAGAGAGAGAGGTCTAGAAGATATATTTGAGCAAATTGTAGCTGAAAACATCCCTAATCTGGGGAAGGAAAAAAGCATTCATGTGCAAGAGACAGAGAGGACCCCTCCCAAGATCAATGAGAACAGACTGACACCACGACATATAATAGTACAATTTGACAGTCTTAGATCCAAGGAAACAACCTTGAAAGCAGCTAGAGGGAAGAGATTTCTTACGTACAGAGTGAGGAACATCAGAATGACGTCAGACCTGTCCGCAGAGACCTGGCAAGCCAGAAAGGGCTGGCAAGACATATTCAGTGTACTAAATGAGAAGAACATGCACCCAAGAATACTTTATCCAGCAAGGCTTTCATTCAAAATGGATGGAGAGATGCAGAGCTTCCACGACTGGCAGAAACTGAAAGAATATGTGACCACTAAGCTGGCCCTGCAAGAAATATTAAGTGGGGGGGTGCCTGGGTGGCTCAGTTGGTTAAGCGACTGCCTTCGGCTTAGGTCATGATCCTGGAGTCCTGGGATCGAGTCCCACATCGGGCTCCCTGCTCGGCAGGGAGTCTGCTTCTCCCTCTGACCCTCCTCCCTCTCATGCTCTCTGTCTCTCATTCTCTCTGTCTCAAATTAAATTTTTTTTTTTTTAAAAAGAAATATTAAGTGGGGTTCTATAACAGGAGTTATACTCCTGTTATATTCTATCCCAAGAGTGATATACAACAGAAATTTACAGGGACAATCTATAAAAACAACGTCTTCACAGGCAACATGATGACAATTAATTCATATCTTTCAATAATCACTCTCAACATGAATGCCCTAAATGCTCCCATAAAACGGCACAGGGTTGCAGATTGGATAAAAAGACAGGACCCATCCATATGCTGTCTACAAGAGACTGATTTTGAACCTAAAGATACACCCAGACTGAAAGTGAAGAGATGGAGATCCATCTTCAATGCCAGCAGACCTCAAAAGAATGCTGGGGTAGCAATTCTTATATCAGACAAGTTAGATTTTAAATTAAGACTGTAGTTAGAGACACAGAAGGACACTATATCATTCTTAAAGGGTCTATCCAACAAGAAGATCTAACAATTGTAAATATCTATGCCCCAACATAGGAGCAGCCATCTACATAAGCCAACTGTTAACTAAAATAAAGAATCATATTGATAACAATATGTTAATTGTAGGAGACCTCAATACTCCACTCTCAGCAACAGACAGATCATCTAAGCAGAAAATCAACAAAAAAACAAGAGCTTTGATTGACACACTGGACCAGATGGACCTCATAGATATATACAGAACATTCCACCCTAAAACAACAGAATACTCATTCTTTTCAAGCACACACAGAACTTTCTCCAGAATAGACCACATACTGGGTCACAAATCAGTTCTCAATGGATACCAAAAGACTGAGATTATTCTCCACATACTCTCAGACCACAGTGCTTCAAAACTGGAACTCAAACACAAGAAAAAATTTGGAAGGAATTCAAACACTTGGGAGCTAGAGACCATCTTGCTTAAGAATGTTTGGGTCAACCAGGAAATTAAAGAACTTAAACAATTCATGGAAACCAATGAGAATGAAAACACATCGGTCCAAAACCTATGGGATACTGTAAAGGCTGTCCTAATGGGGAAATACATAGCCATCCAAACCTCACTCAAAAAAAATTGAAAAATTCCAAAAGCACAAGCTTACATTACACCTTAAAGAACTGGAGGAAAAAAAACAACAAATAAAGCCTAAGCCAGGCAGGAGAAGAGAAATAATGAAGATTAGAGCAGAGATCAATGAATTAGAAACCAGAAATACAGTAGAGCAGATCAACAAAACTAGAAGCTAGTTCTTTGAAAGAATTAATAAGATCAATAAACCACTGGCCAGACTTATCCAAAAGAAAAGAGAAAGGACCCAAATTAATGAAATTATGAATGAAAGGGGATCATGACTAACACCAAGGAAATAGAAACATTTATTAGAAATTAACATCAACAACTATATGCCAATAAATTAAGCAACCTGGAAGAAATGGATGCCTTCCTAGAAACCTATAAACTACCAAGATTAAAACAGGAAAAATTGACAATCTGAAAAGCCCAATAACCAGAAACGGTATCAAAGCAGTGATCAAAAACTTCCCAAAAGACAAGAGTCCAGGATCTGATGGATTCCCGGGGGAATTTTACCAAATATTCAAAGAAGAAATAATACCTACTATCCTGAACCTGTTTCAAAAAATAGAAACAGAAGGAAAACTTCCAAACTCATTCTTAAGCCAGCATTATCTTGATTCCAACCAGGCAAAGACCCCATCAAAAAGAATTACAGACCAATATCCCTGATGAATATGGATGCCAAAATTCTCAACAAGATCCTAGCCAACAGGATTCAACAGTACATTAAAAGGATTATCCATCACGACCAGGTGGGATTTATTCCTGGGATGCCAGGGTGGTTCAACATTCACAAATCAATCAATGTGAGAGAACACATTAATAAAAAAAGAGACAAGAACCATATGATCCTGTCAATTAATGCAGAAAAAGCATTTCACAAAATACAGCATCCATTCCTGATTAAAACTCTTCAGGCTGTAGGGATAGAGGGAACATTCCTCAAATTCATAAAAACCACCTATGAAAAGCCCACAGTGAATATCATTCTCGATGGGGAAAACCTGAGACCTTTTCCCTTAAGATCAGGAACACAACAGAGATCCCCACTCTCCCCACTATTGCTCAACATACTACAAGAAGTCCTAGCATCAGCAATCAGACAACAAAAAGAAATGAAAAGTATTCAAATTGGGAATGAAGAAGTCACACTCTCTCTCTTCACAGATGACATAATACTTTATGTGGAAAACCCAGAGGACTCCAACCCCAAATTACTAGAACTCATACAGCAATTCAGTAATGTGGCAGGATACAAAATCAATGCACAGAAATCAGTTGCTTTCCAACACACTAACAATGTAATGTAGAAAGAGAAATTAGAGAATTGATTCCATTCACAATAGCACCAAAAACCATAAGATACCATAGAATAAACCTAACCAAAGAGGTAAAGGATTTATACCCTAGAAGCTACAGAACACTTACAAAAGAAATGGAGGCAGACACAAAAAGATGGAAAAACATTCCATGTTCATGGATTGTAAGAATAAACATTGTGAAAATGTCTATGTTGCCCAGAGCAATCTATACTTTCAATGCCATCTTTATCAAAATACCAATGGCATTTTTCAAAGTGCTGGAACAAACAATCCTAAAATTTGTATGGAATCAGAAAAGACCCCAAATCTCCAAGGGAATGTTGAAAAAGAAAAACAAAGCGGGGGCATTATCAGTCATCACGCCTGACTTCAAGCTCTATTACAAAGCTGTGATCACTAAGACAGCATGGTACTGGCACAAAAAAAGACACACAGATCAATGGAACAGAACAGAGAGCCCAGATATGGACCTTCAACTCCATGGCCAACTAACATTCGATAAAGCAGGAAAAAATATCCAATGGAAAAAAGACAGTCTCTTCAATAAATGGTGCTGGGAAAATTGGACAGCCACATGCAGAAGAATGAAACTCGGCCATTATTTAACACCATACACAAAGATAAACTAAATGGATGAAAGACCTCAATGTGAGACAGGAATCCATCAAAATCCTAGAGGAGAACATAGGTAGTAACCTCTTCAACATCAGTCACAGCAAATTCTTTCAAGACACATCTCCAAAGGCAAGGGAAACAAAAGCAAAAATGAACTTTTGGGACTTCATCAAGATAAAAAGCTTCTGCACAGCAAAGGAAACAGTCAACAAAACAAAGAGGCAACCCACAGAATGGGAGAAGATATTTGCAAATGACACTACAGATAAAGGGCTAGTATCCAAGATCTATAAAGAACCTCTCAAACTCAACACCCAAAAAACATATAATCTAGTCAAAAAATGGGCAGAAGACATGAACAGACACTTTTCCGAAGAAGATATACAAATGGCTAACAGACATGTGAAAAAATGTTCAACATCATTAGCCATCAGGGAAATTCAAATTAAAACCACATTGAGATACCACCTCACACCCATTAGAATGGCTAAAATAAACAAGGCAGAAAACAACAAATGTTGGGGAGGATGTGAAGAGAGGGGAGGCCTCTTGCACTATTGGTGGGAATGCAAGTTGGTACAGCCACTTTGGAAAACAGTATGAAATTTCCTCAAAAAGTTAAAAATAGAGCTACCCTATGACCCAGCAATTTCACTACTGGGTATTTACCCCAAAGATACAGATGTAGTGAAAAGAAGGGGCACATGCACCCCAATATTCATAGTAGCAATGTCCACAATAGCCAAACTGTGGAAGGAGCTGTGAGGCCCTTTAACAGACAAATGGATAAAGAAGATGTGGTCCATATATACAATGGAATATTTCTCAGCCATCAGAAAGGATGAATACCCACCATTTGCATTGACATGGATGGAACTGGAGGGGATTATGCTAAATGAAATGAGTCAAACAGAGAAAAACAATTATAGTGTTTCACTTATATGTGGAACATAAGGACTAACATGCAGGACATTAGGAAAAGGAAGGGAAAAATGAAGGGGGGGAGATCAAATGGGGAGATGAACAATGAGAGACTATGGACTCTAGAAAATAAACTGAGGGTTTCAGGGGGGTATGGGGTAGTCTGGTGGTGGGTATTAAGGAGGGCACGTATTACTAGGAGCACTGGGTGTTGTGCATAAACGATGAATCATGGAGCACTACATCAGGAACCAATGAAGTACTGTATGGTGACTAACCTAACATAATAAAAAAATAAATAAAATCTCTTTATCAAATTAAAAAAAAAAATCTTGTCATAGGAGTCCCAGAAGAAGCAGTGAGAAAAGGGAAGAGAAGTTTTATTTGAGGAAATTATAGCTGAAAACTTCCCTCTACTGGGGAGGAAACAGACATCCACATCCAGAAGGAACAGAGAACTCCCATCAAAATGGACAAAAGAAAGCCAACACCAAGACATATTGTAATTAAATTTGCAAAATATAGTTACAAAGAAAAAAAAAAATCCTAAAAACAGCAAGACCAAAGAAGTCCCTAATTTACAAGGGAAGACTAATAAGGCTAGCAGCAAATCTGTCCACAGAAAAAGGGCAAATCAGAAGGGAGTGGCATGATATATTCAATGTGCTGAATGGGAAAAAATGCAGCCAAGAATATTCTATCCAGGAAGCATATCACTCAGAGTAGAAGGAGGGATAAAAAATTTTCCCAGACAAACAAAAATTAAAGGAATTTGTGAACATTAACCCATTGCTGCAAGAGATAATAAATGAGACTCTTTGGTTGGGAAGGTAAAACTGAAAGCAACAAAGACTAGGAAAAAAACAGAAAATCTCTGTAAACAATGACAAAACAAGTAATAACATGGCACTAAATAGATACTTAACAATTATTACTCTGAATGTAAAGGGACTAAATGCTCCAATCAAAAGACAAAGGGTGTCAATATGGTTAAAAAAAAAATAAGACTCATTTATACGTTGCCTACAAGAGACTCTTTTTAGACCTAAAGACACCTACAGATTGAAATTGAGGAGATGGAGAAACATTTATGTATGGATGTCAAAAGGGGGCCAGAGTAACAATACTTCTGCCAGACAAACTAGATTTTAATCCAAAGAATGTAGCAAGAGATGAAGAAGGGCACCGTATCATAATAAAGGGGACTACCCAACAAGAAGATCTAGCAACTGTAAATATTTTTACCCCCAACTTGGGAGCACTCAAACACATAAAAGAATTAATAACAAACATAAATGAACTATTTGATAAAAATAACAATAATAATAAGGGATTCTAACACCCCACTTAATCAATGGACAAATCATTTTCAAGGGAACGATGGCTTTGAATGACACATGGGACCAGAGACTTAACAGATATATTTAGAACATTTTATCCTAAAGCAGCAGAACATAAATTCATTTCAAGTGTCCAAAGGACCTTATCCAGAGTATATCACATGCTAGGTCACAAATCAGTCCTCAACGAGTACAAAAAGATTGGGATCATACCATGCATCTTTTCTGACCACAACACTCTGAAAGTTGCAGTCAGTCACAAGAAAAAATATTGAAAGAACCACAAATACCACAATGGAAGTTAAACTACAAATGGAGGTTAAAGAATATCCTACTAAAGAATTAATGGGGGCACCTCAGTGGCTCAGTTGGTTAAGTGACTGCCTTCAGCTCAGGTCATGATCCTGGAGTCCCTGAATCGAGTCCCGCATCAGGCTCCCTACTCAGCAGGGAGTCTTCTTCACCCTCTGACCCTCCTCCCTCTCATGTGCTCTTTCTCTCTCATTCTCTCTCTCTCAAATAAATAAATAAAATCTTAAAAAAAAAGAATTAATGGGTCAACGGGGAAAATTAAGAAGAAATAAAAAATACATGGAACAAATGAAAATGAAAACACCTTTGGGATATAGCAAAAGTGGTCATAAAAGGGAATTATAGAGCAATATAGGCTTACCTCGAGAAGCAAGAAAAATCTCAAATAAACAACCTAACCTTACACCTAAAGGAGTTAGAAAAAAAACAACAAATGAAGCCTAAAGCCAGCAGAAGAAAGCAAATAATAAATATTAGAGCAGAAATAAATGCTATAGAAACAAACAACAACAACAACAACAACAAAAACCCAGAAGAACAGATCAATGAAACCAGGATCTGGTTCTTTGAAAAAATTAATAAAATTGATAAACCCTCAGACAGACTTATCAAAAAGAAAATGATCCTGGGACTCCAGGATCATGACCTGAGCCGAAGGCAGTCGCTTAACCAACTGAGCCACCCAGGCACCCGATCCAGCAGTTTTACTACTAGGTTTTTACCCAAAGGATACAAAAATTCTGATTTGAAGTGATATGTGCACCCTGATGTTTATAGCAGCATTATCAACAATAGCCAAATATGGAGATAGCCCAAATGTTCATGGACTGATGAATGGGTAAAGAAGTGGTATGTATATGCAATGGAATATTACTCAGCCATAAAAGAGAATGAAATCTTGCCATTTGCAGAGATGTGGATGGAGCTAGCAAGTATTGTGCCAAGTGAAATAAGTCAGAGAAAGGCAAATACCATATGATTTCACTCATATGTGGAATTTAAGAAAAAAAAACAGATGAACATGGGGAGAGAAAAAAAGAGGCAAATCCCCAAACTGACTCTTAACTATAGAGAGCAAACTGAGGTCTACTGGAGGGGAAGGTAGTGGGCGGATGGGTTAAATGGGTGATGGGTATTAAGGAAGACATTTTTTGTGATGAGCCCTGGGTGTTGTATGCAAGTGATGAATCACTAAATCGTACACCTGAAACTAATATTACACTGTTTTATAACTAATTCAATTTAAATAAGAAGTTGAAAGGGGCGCCTGTGTTGCTCAGTTGGTTAAGGGTCCAACTCTTGCTTTCAGCCCAGGTCATGATCTCAGGGTCATGAGATCAAGCCCCACATCAGGCTCCCTCTCCTCCCTGCTCATGCTCTCTCTTGCTATCTCTGTCTCTCGCAAGTAAATAAATAAAATCTTTAAAAAAAAAAAAAGAAAAGAAAAAGAAAATCCAAAAAAAATTTGCAAAAAAAACCCCCCCAAAACATGTGATACACATATTATGGCATATTAGTCAACCATATAAAAGAATGAAATCTTGCCATTTGCAAGGACATGAATGGAGCTAGAGAGTACATTACCAAGCAAATGCATCAGTTCAAAGAAGGCATATTTCATATGATTTCCCTCATATGTGGCATTTTAGAAACAAAACAAGTGAGCAGAGATAAAAAAGGAGAAAGAGACAAACCAAGAAGCAGACTCTTAACTACAGATAAGCTTATGGTTACCAAAGGGTGAGTGGATATGAGGATGAGTAAATAGGTGATGGGAAGTAAAGAGAACACTTATCATGATAAACACTGAGTAATGTATAGAATTGTTGAATCATTATATTGTACACCTGAAACTAATATAACAGTATGTTAACTATACCAAAATTAAAATTGAAACCTTTATAAAATTTAAAAAAGAAAATTCTCTAGGGGAAACAATACTTTAGGCCACAACACAAATCTTAACAAATTTAAACTGTTTGAAATCATATGAGCATCTTTTCTTTTTTTTAAACAATATATATTTTAATATAAGATTTGTGTAATGATTTAGATCAATAACAGTGTGAAAATTTTATCATAAACAAAATGCAGTAACAAAGGAAACTAAAGCTTATGTTCACATTACCAAGGTCTTTACAATAATTTCTAACATGGGGTTCTATCACAGTATATTTGTATACAAAGTCACTAATGTGAACACTGAAAGAAATTTGTCATGTCAGTTTTTAATCTTGATTTAATAAAGATTGTATGGTATCAAATATATCAAAAGTCTAAAAAACACAATGAGTTTTTATGTCATGTTTATAAATTATTGTTTATATATCATAAAAAACATAAGTTCAATAGTGCAGTTGAAAAAAAAGTGGAAATTGTTATTCTTGGTAAGAACTAGAAAAATGTATTATCCAAAGTACAAAGCCATCTGATAGCTTTTACAGTTTCTTAAGAATTTTCCTTCGACTCTCATACAACTTTGATTACCTTATGCCATAAGATAAACCAATACAAAGGGAGCAAAATCATCTTATAAAAATAATAAGAAACACAAATCTGGTGATGAGAAACACTGGAAATAAACATAATTATGGGCCTCCCCTAAAATTAATTAAAGACTTTGCTCACTGGAATGAATGGGCTACCTTTGCATGTGACCAAATTTGGAATATTTCAAAGGATTTCTAGAAGTTTTAGTCTTTTTCAAGTTTTTAGTCATAACTGGCAAGGGTGTATACATCCTAAGATTATGAAATCTTCTAGTATAAGTAAGACAAAATATGACTTAAAGGTGATAATTCCTATCATCTACTGTTCACAAAATATAAAGACTAAAGATCCAGTAATTAAAAGGCAGCAGTATAGAATTTAGTCAAGAAGAAACAGATGGATGAAACAGAACTGTGGGTCTTAATTGGCACCTTCACAATAATTAGTTATATTTTGACAAATTCTAGCCTATATTGAAATATGTGTGGTACATTAACCATTTATATTTATGTAAGTAACTGAAATGGTAAAATCACTGACTTGTAAAACAAATTAAATTTAGAGAAAAGAAAAACAAAAATAATGTAAAGAAAAATCTTACTTTTAAACTTAGTATGGGATCAAAATTTTGAGAAGCTGTATCAATCAAGAACAGTATTCCTGTTGCTAAGACTAACAAGCAGCCTGAGCCTGGCTCAGCACAACCACTCCCCTCTTCAAATGTTACTTAACTGGTACTTTGTTTATGTGACACCGAGCAATAAATGATTTTTTTTTTTTTTCACTGAATGGAGTAGGTTCCTTGGCTGGTTTAACATATAGACTGGCTGAGATAATAAAAACTTCATCATTACAATAGGTTAATGGGAAATGAAGGTCTTCCTAGTTCTGATAGAAAAGCGTTGGCTGCTGGAGTAATGGTCCTCTGTAGGCTGCATAGGTACATACTTAATAATTAATTTCTCCTATAGTAGAAGATTAAAAATCAATAGATATGGATGTTTGTGCAGAATCTTCTTGCCCCCTACATAAATTTCACAAGGAATCTCCTCCATTACTCTGTCTTCTAGGGCCTGTTGAGGGCACTCATGTGCCTGTTGAAAGTGTAGCTACTCTTTTTGAAGGTGCTATTAAATGTTTTCATTGACTGTGGTTGTGCAAAATAATTTTGGAAAGGCAGTTCCATGGAACTTAGGTTGGTCCTGCTTTATTTGACATTGGATGCTTCCTGAAATACAGTTTTATTAAAAGCAGTTTTGCAAGCCATGACCTTTTTTTGAGGCTGTTGCACTTGTACTAAAATAGAAATAATGAGAAGGACCAAGACAATCCCTGATGTAATGCCAGTAATTGTTTCATGAGTTTTAGTGATTTGTTCAAATAGTCCTCCTTTTTTTCTTTTCTTTACAATGATTTTCATCCCAAAGGTATGCACATTTCTGAAAACCATTACAGACTAAAGAATTATTGATGCACATGTTGCTGTTGTAACAGAAGGTGCTACCTAGAGGCGCCTGGGTGGCTCAGTTGGTTAAGCATCTGTCTTCAGCTCAGATCATGAACTCAGGGTCCTGGGATTGAGTCCCACATCAGGCTCTCTGCTCAACAGGGAGTCTGCTTCTCCCTCTCACTCTCCCCCTGGCTCTCCCTCTCTCTGTCTCTCTCAAATAAATAAAATCTAAAAAAAAAGAAAGAAAGAAAGAAAGAAAGAAAGAAAGAAAGAAAGAAAGAAAGAAAGAAAGAAAGAAAGAAAGAAAGAAAGAAAGAAAGAAAAAAGAAGGGAAGTGCTACCTGTACAGGGAGGTTCCACAAAGGAAGTAAAGAACATTCTGAACCTGCTTAGGTGAACAACTTCCTCTGCCCACATTTGGATCACTCCAACTCCTGTTTTCAGCATTACATCATTGGCCAAAGTGCTGCAAAACTTGGTCTTCAGATTTTCAGTAGAACTGCTTCCATCATAAACTGCAATGAAGTTTCTCTTGCATTCATTTGAGTGCTCCATTTGATAATCGAGGAACTTCAAATAAACCTTAGTTTTTGGAATAGCTTTAAATGTCCATATGCAATCAATTGTTTCGCCAGGTTTTGTTTTTTCTTCTTGTTCTCCCTGACTAGAAAACACTATTCCATCAGCTCCTTAGAGCTCAAACTGGCAATCTGGGATGGGATTTAAAATACCTCTTAGGTAAATAAAATCCAGATCTGGAATAGATGAATATTTTGTTTGAAATCCCAATCCTTCAAGTTCTTCATCAGAACTAAACTTAATCCACATTAACCTCCCTGTTGATCTAATTAGTAGAGGGCTTTTTCACACCACAGTAACAATCTATAAGTGGAGAGAAACCAAATGGGCCATCTTGAACTTCCAAGTGGTCAAACTGACATTCAAATGATAGTTCTATATAATAATGTTCATCAAAGGTCAACTCTATTCTTTGACATGGAGCAGCTTTCAAAATGTAGATGCACTCCTTATTTGGTGGAAAAGAGTCAGGATAATTTGGTGAAGCAAATGACCTCCATTGCTGGTTGGAACCCAAATTCCACACTGGGTTGCAGAAATATGTTTGATTCCAATATTTTGTCCATCAGTAAGGGCCACAGTAAACAAGTCATTTCTACACTTTCAGACAGCTAATGATCAGATTTTGGTGCTCTTCTCATAAATAAGAGTGAACATTCAAGGGTCACCAAACATTTGAGGAAAGCCTCTTGGGTCTTTTAAGCCACCATAATCCCTTCTACTACAAGTATTGATATTAACAATACTTTGAGGATGGTGCAAAGCTGCTCCAGGGCCATGTTCCCAAGTGACCATGAGTTTTGCCAGGGACTGAGGCAGCAGTGAGGAGGAGGGGGCAGCAGCTCAGCATTCATGGCCTGGTACAGCAGCAGTCCCACTCCTCCCCATTGCTAGCCACCAGACTGTCTCCCCATGGGGAAGGGCTAAGGTCCTACAGCCTCCCATGCCCAAGCCCTCCAAACAGGCTCTGCCTCCTGGTCCTTGGCACTCTGTCTGTACCTTCAAGTTGTGGGTATGGGAAGCCCAGGCTCCAAGTATCTTTTCTGATCACAATAGAATGAAACTACAAATCAATAGCAAAATTGATAAAACTTTAGCAAGTTTTACTAAGAGAAAAGAAAGATAACTCAAATTACTAAAATCAGAAATGAATGTGGGAACCATATTAACAATTTTACAAAAATAAAAGGATTAAAAGAGAATACCGTGAACAATTCCACACCAACAAATTAGATAACCTAGATGAAATGGATAAATTCCTAAAAACACACAAACTACCAAAACTGACTCAAGAGCAAATAGAAACTCTGGATAGACCTATAATATATAAGGGGATTGAATCCATAATCATAAACCTCTAATACAGAAAAACCTATGACCTGATAGCTTTGCTGATGAATTCTAAGAAATCTCAGAAAGAAATTAACACCATTTTTTTTCTCAAACTCTTCTGAAGAAATGAAGAGAGAAGACTTTCTAACTCAGTCTGAGGCCAGCATTACCCTGATACCAAAATCAGACAGACAGTACAAGAAAAGAAAACCACAGACCAATATGTCATATGAATATTGAAGCAAAACTTCTCAACTGAATATTGGCAAGTGAAATCAGCAGCATATTAAAAGGATTATATATCATGATGAAGTGAGAATTATTCCTGAAATACAAGGATGATTCAACATACAAAAATAAATCATTTTAGTATATCACATTAAGAGAATTAAGGAATAGAGTCATGATTATCTCAATTGATGCAGAAGGAGCATTTGACATAATATAACATTCATGATAAAAGTGCTCAATAAAGTAGGAATATAACATCCTCAACATGAGAAAGGTCACATATGAAAAGCCCACAGCTATCATAATGCTCAAAGATGAAAGACAGAAAGCTTTTCTATTCAACATAGTAATAGAAGTTCCAGCCATTGAAATTAGGCAAGAAAAGAAATAAAAGACATTCAAATTGGAAAGGAAAAAGTAAGATTGTCTCTGTTTGCAGATGACATGATTTTATATGTAGAAAATCCCTAAAGGTTATACACACACACACACACACACACCCATTAGAACTGATCAAGTTCAAATTTGCAAAATTGCAAAATACAAAATCAAAACAAATATCTATTGTACCTCTTTATTTTAAAAAATTATGTATTTGAAAGAGGAGGGGGGGGCAGAGACAGAAGGAGAGGAAGAGAGAATCTCCAGCAGACTCCCTGCTCAGAAAGGAGCCTGATGTGGAGCTTGATTCCAACCCTGAGATCATGACCTGAGCCAGAATTAAAAGTCAGAGGCTTACCCGGCAGAAGCACCCAAGTGCCCCCTGTTGCATTTCTTATACTGACAGTGAAAAATCTGAAAAGGAAATTTAAAAAAATCACTACGATAGAATCAAAAAGAAAAATATATTTAGGAATAAATTTAATCAAGGAAGTGAAAGAGTTCTACACTAAACCCTACAAAACATTGCTGAAAGAAATGAAAGAAGACCAAAATATAAAGAAAGACAACTCCTGTTCATGGATTGGAAGACTTAATATTATTAAGATAAAAATACTACTGTAAGTGATCTACAGAGCAGGCCATTCTAAAGAGAGGAGCACTTTAAAATAGAAAAATCCCTTACTTTTTCAAAGGGGAAAAATCAAATCACCTGAGAAAAGTAAAAGTCTGTTTTAATCACACATCAGTTATATTTTCTTTTGAATTACAGTTGCACAGGTATGTCCCTATCAGCAGATTAAAACAGTCCTTCTACAGGCTATTTCTGTATCCCTTATGCATGGCTAAGGGACTGTTCAAAATCAGCACAGACATGAGGAGTGTTACCTCAATCTGAATTGATTTTATATTAACCTTTGTTAGGAAGTAGGGCATGGATCTCCTAACTATACTGACAAGGTAAATGATATTTTCTCTTTCATTTCTTACATCTTTTCTTATGCTTAAACCAATTATCTACATAATTGACTCAGTACTCTCCTTCCTTTTAATCAGCATGCTGTACAGTATTGAGTGTAAACACTGACTGCTTCTTGTTTTCTAATTGCTCATCCTAATAAAGTCTGAGATATGAAAGCAATCTATACAGCTAGAGAGGGTAAAAGGGACCTCCAGTGAAGACGATGTAGTAAATTCATGTAAATATAGCTTTGATAAAAAATATGAAAAATTAAAAAGATATAGCTAGGATCAAAAAGGATATCAACATATGCTTACACTAGAAACAGAACTAAAATACAATGAAGTGAACAAAGCCGAAGTCAAGGCTTCAGCACTCTAACCTGAAAGCAAGCATTGGTTTCCAGAAGTCAGGCCACTAAGGAACAATGAAACTAAAATTGCTCTACTTATTATAAAGGACAGACAATGAGAAATACAAACTATGGAACTGACCAATAGAAGAAACTGACCAAATAGTACTATTTGGCAAAACTTGTGGGATAAGACTAAAGTAGCAGTACATGCATTTATTAAAATCATGAAAGATGAAAAAAGAAACTATGAAAATAACAGAATAAGCCAATAGAAAATTGAAGAAAGGCAAAAAGGTAACAGAAGGAAGTAATAGAATAGAAAACAAACAACACAGAGAATTAAAAAAAAAAAAAAAACCACCCTCTGGTTCTTTTTTTTTTTCTAAAGACTGATAAAAGAGTTTAAGGAAACTAATCAAGAAGGACAAATGTCATACAACTGCAGAGAAAATAGAGATAATCATAAGAAAATATCATAAATGATATTATCCCAATAAATTTAAAACCCTCAATGAAATGAATAAATGCCTAGGAAATATAAATTACCAAAATTATTGACTGATAAAAAATAGAAAACCTCACTAAATCAATAACCATTAAATAAATTAAATCAGTAATAAAAATTTCCATTCAAAAATATGACACTAGCCAAAATTGTATAGCCATGGGAATACTCATATACTACATATGGGAATGTAAATAATTGCATGTACATTGTTTAGACAGTAATTTGGTGATAGCTAGCAAATTTGGTGATAGATATACCCTTTAATCCAACAATATCAGTACTAGGTATAGAACTAGAGAAACTTTCACATGTTTATACAATATCCCTACAGTATTTTTTTTTTTATTTTTCTTGTAGTGCTATTAGTAATACTTAAAATAATCAAAAGAAACTAAAAGTGCATCAACAAGAGAACTGGGAAGTATTCAAACAGTGGAAGAGTACACAGCAATTAAAATTAAAAAGTAGAGCTACTTGTATCAATAAGAATTTAAGCTCTAAAACATAATTTTGAGCAAAAAAATACATTGTAATATGATATAATTAGAATGATACTATTTATACGCAATTGACTTACAATTTAAAAACATGCAAATCAATCTTATATTTGGCATAGATACATGCATATGTATGAAAATATATCAAATGAAGACTGTCCATCACCTCAAGGGAATAAGTGAAGGCAGCTGGAATAGGAAAAGTATCTCTAATATTTTATTTCTTTAAAAAAATTCTGAATCAAATACTGAAAAATAGTAAAGCTTAGTAGTGAGCACAAAAATATTTATTTAGTTATCATGTATTTCTAACAACTTGATACATCTCAGATATTTTAAAAAGGGGTAAACACACAAAGTGATTGATATGAACTCAATGTAGGTCAAAGCATGTTGCTTGGCACTTAAATGTACTTGATATATTTGATGAATAAACGAATAAACCTATAAAGGTCAGCCACATAAATTGAATTTCTTCCTCTTGTCATACATTTTTCACCCAAAGGGCTTAACTTATGTCCTCCATAAGTCCTTAACTTATGTCTGTATCTTTATGAGGCACTCTAATTAAAGGAATCTGGAAACAAAAGCAAGAAAGAAAAATGAATCCTTTGCCATTTTGCATTGAATAACTGGTGTCTCACCACAGATCCCTTTGTTTAGAACAGGAATTTCCTTTTTTTGAAAATTTCCTTCTCAGTTGTTCCATAAATTACTCTGATTCTTACTTACTCATTAAACACAAGCATTGTCTGAAGCATATTCTAAACTTCTCTCCAGAAGTGTGGAAACAAAATTGGATGGTCTTTATTGAAAAACATTAATACATCACAGGAAAAAAAAAAATTAACTCATACAAACAATGAAGTTCTCCTCTTTTGTCAATAAATTCTGTCAGCTTATGTATTACTGCACTGCTATAGAGTTGCAAATTATCGCAGATATCGTACTTAAAGCTGATTTGTTTCACAAGATGACAAAAAAGAAGAGGGCTTCAAAATGGTTTCCATAATCCTGTAAATAAATTGAAAATATTTTTCTAAAGAGGTTGAAAAACAGTATCTCATAATAAATGTTATTGTCTGGTAAAGGTAGTCTTAAAGCAATAGACCACAAATATTCAAAGATAAAAGGGAACATAGAGTCTAAATCTTATTTTCCAAAAGTAATATGAGGCCCAGTGAAGGAAAATGGCTTGCCTTAAATCATCCATCTAGTTAGTGGCAAAGTCAGGATCAGAGTATTAGTTCCTGATCCCTGGTTTAGTGCACTTCTTACAGATGCTCTATTCATAGTTATGGCCATTTATTTTTATGTTGAAAATTTAATGAGTGAAAGAGAAGCTGGCAAGCAGGCACTGTTGGAAGTAGAACACTGCATTTCATAACTTCAGCTTCAATGTAACCCAGGATTCAATTCAATTCATGCAGCACATAGAATAGAGTTTGAGCATCAGTTTTAACTAAAGTAACCAGTTAGTTCCCAGAATAGTAAAAACAAACCTGGACAGTTTTACAGGCCTTTCATCAGAGAAAATTTTTATTGAGACTTCAGGGAAGAGTGGAAATTTTACCTCATTTTATACCTTTAGAAATGTAACTCATGGTTCATTTGTTACTATATGCTTAATATTTTCTTATTGCAGCAAATCTACTTTAAGAATGTAAAATAATTTTTACTCATCTCAAGCCTGGAAACATACACACGTACACACACACATACATACCCGCATGCATGCATGTATGGGCATACACAGGAAGTGTATCAATTGTCTGACCTTATGCTAGTAAGGATTAGGGAGATATATCTAAATAGTCATGCTACCATAAAGCTGCTTTTTACCAGCTTTAGCTTAGTGGGATAAGTGTATTATAATGTGAGGGAGCAATTATTAAAAAAAAAAAAGTGAGGGGTGAGTAGGAATATCTATAGCAATGGCATTTGCCAAGGTTGTCTTGTCTGGCACTGAGATGAGATGAGCCACCTATTTGCGCAGTTATATCATACAGGAGCTTTTGATTAAGGAAAACCCAGTAAAACTCAGTGATCAAAACAGCAGCCACCTGCAGTCTATGGGGTCTAGGCATACATCTAACATAGAAATCCAAGAATCTTTCAAAAAAAACTTCTCTAAAAAAAGGAATCTCCACAGATATTTTTTTTAAATGTTTTATTTATTTATTCATGAGAGTCACAGGGAGAGAGAGAGAGAGAGAGGCAGAGGGAGAAGCAGGCTCCCCGCTGAGCAGGGAGACCGATGCGGGGCTCCATCCCAGGACCCTGGGATCATGACCTGAGCTGAAGGCAGACGCCCAACCATCTGAGCCACCCAGGCGCCCCTCCACAGATATTTTTTAAAACAAAATAAGAATGTGAGAATTTAAAACTATTTTAGAAAATCCTCCATTTTCATCCTCATTAATCACATGCCCTTAGCTAAAGTAATATCCTACCCAGTCTACATTCTGAGTTACATCCACCTAGGAAGCCAAGAGGTGCTTTAATGACTAAAGCTAAATAATGACTTATTGGAAAAACAGTGAATGTGAGTTTTTATACTAAGGTTTCCTCAACACAATAAGATTTTTTTCCTAAGTCCAAAATAAATGTAAAATTAATTGAGCAATTAAAAAATTTAGGGAGTGTTTCACCAGTGAAAGTATTATGAGGTCCTAAGTAAAGGTAAAACAGAGGTTGCAAAACTGAAATTCTGGCAAACTGAGGTAATTTTTTTCAAAAGAAAATCCTGTAATACAGATAAGCACGCACAAATAAAGCACTGTGATTTTCAACTTTTAGATATATGAGCATGTCACAAGCAATCTGAGCCAAGGTCCAGACAAACCACACGAATTAAGAAGCCATATAAGATGCAGTTATTTTACTATAAATACTTCATTCTGGGGTTATCAATACTTCTTTGCATGCTTCAATATCATTGTGCAATCACAAGGTCAAAGGAGACTCATTGATATATAATGGCATTGCTGAATAAATTGTTTGGCTAATTTTGTTGGCAAGATACATATGTGTGAAGGAAGAAAGCAAGAACAAAACTAACAGACTATATAATTGATGCCTATTCAACAAGCCTGCATTTTCATCAGTTCTCAGTTAACCCAAAGGGATCCATTCCTATCTACACACTTCTTAAAATCCCATTACTTTCAATAACACACTTCTGTCACTGCTTTGAGGAACTTTTACCATTATTCACTCTCAACAACAGTATCATACTGTCCTAGATTTTCTTATCTATTATGTGACTAGCCACAAACTGGATATCAGAGTTCAGTGCAGAATATATTTTGGTTAATCAAACATCCCCATATATGTTACCCATTTACTGGCTGAATGCCCTGGAACCATCATAATTGCCGAGGTTATGAGGTGTTGTTTTTCTTCTTAAATGGCAAGCAATCTTTAAAGTAACTGTCCACTAGATTTAACAAGAATATGGTGCATATAACAAATACATTTATATCAGCTCTGGGCTTGTATTGAGGACCCCCTAGCAGCTTTAAGACCCATATTAAGGACTGGCAAGTAAACTGGGCATAAGAAAGGTAGGTAAAGTCATTCTCTTTAAAGAGACTATTTGGTGTGATTAAGTGGGATTTATTCCTGGATTGCAAGTGTGGTTCAATATTTGCAAATAAATCAACATGATACCTCACATCAATGAAGGAAAGGATAAGAACCATATGATCATTTCAATAGACAGAAAAAGCATTTGATAAAGTATAACATCCAATCATGATAAAAACTGTCTACAAAGTAGACTCAGAGGGGACATACCTCAGCATAATAAAGATCATAAATGAAAAATCCACAGATAACATCATCCACAATGGGGAAAAACAGAGCTTTTCATTTAAGATCAGGAACAAGACAAGGATATCCACTCTCACCACTTTTATTCAACATAGTACTGGAAGTCCTGGCCACAGCAATCAGAAAACAAAAATAAATAAAAGGAATATATACTAGTAAGGAAGAAGTAAAACTTTCACTATTTAAGGATGACCTAATACTCTATATAGAAAGCCGAAAAGACTCCACCATAAAACTGCTATAATTGAAAAACAAATTCAGTATTGTTTCAGGATATAAAATTAATATGCATAAATTTGTTGCATTTCTATATGCTCATAATACAGTAGCAGAAAGAGAAATCAATAAAAACAATCCCATTTACAATTGCACCAAAAATAATAAGATACCTATGAATAAACCTAACCAAAGAGGTGAAAGACCTGTATTCTGGAAACTATAAAACACCAATGAAAGAAATTGAAGATGACACAAAGAAATGGAAAGACTTTCCATGCTCATAGATTGAAAGAACAAATATTTTGGGGTGCCTGGGTGGCTCAGTTGGTTAAGCCACTGCCTTCAGCTCAGGTCATGATCCTGGAGTCCCGGGATCGAGTCCCACATTGGGGGGGGGGTCCCTGCTCAGTGGGGGGTCTGCTTCTCCCTCTGATCCTCTTCCCTCTCGTGCTCTCTGTCTCTCATTCTCTCTCTCAAATAAATAAATAAAATCTTTAAAAAAAAAAGAAAGAACAAATATTTTAAGATGTCTATAACACTCAAAGCAATGTACACATTTAATGCAACCCCTATCAAAATATCATCAGCATTTTTCACCGAAATAGAGAAAACAATTCTAAAATTATACGGAACAACAAAAGCCCTTGGATAGCCAAAGAAATCTTGAAAAAGAAAAGCAAAGCTGGAAGCATTACAATTCTGGACTTCAAGTTACATTACAAAACTATAGTAATTCAAAACAGTATGGTAGTGGAACAAAAATAGACACATAGATCAAAGGAACAGAATAGAAAACCCAGAAATAAACCCACAACTATATGGTCAATTAATGTCTGACAAAGCAGGAAAGAATATCCAAGACAGTCTCTTCAACAAATGGTATTGGGAAAACTGGTCAGCAACATAGAAAAGAATGAAACTAGACCACTTTCTTAAACCACAGACAAAAATAAATTCAAAATGGATGAAAGACCTAAATGTGAGACCTGAAACCATAAAATCCCAGAAGAGAACACAGGCATTAACCTCTTTGACATCTGCCATAGCAACTTCTTACTAAATATGTATCCTGAGGCAAGGGATACAAAAGCAAAAATATACTATTGGACTACACCAAAATAAAAAGCTTCTTTCTGTACAGTGAAGGAAACAATCAACAAAGCTAAAAGGCAGCCTACAGAATGGGAGAAGATGTTTGAGAATGACATATCCAATAAAGGGTTAGTATCCAAAATATATAAAAAAAAACTTATACAACCCAACACTTAAAAAAACAAATAATCCAATTAAAAATTGACAGAAGACATGAACAGACATTTCTCCAAAGAAGACATCTAGATGGCCAACAGATACATGAAAAAATGTTCATCATCACTTACCATCAGAGAAATGCAAATCAAAACTACAATGATATATCAATTCAGTCAGAATGGATAAAATCAACAACACTAGAAACAACAGGTGTTGGTGAGGATATGGAGAAAAAAGAACACTCATACACTGTTGGGAATGCAAACTGGTGCAGCTACTGTGGAAAACAGTATGGGAGTTCCTCAAAAAATTAAAAATATAGCTACCTTATTATTCATCAGTCACAGTACCTGGTATTTACCCAAAGAGAGCAACACTAATTGAAAGGGATACACGCACCCCTATGTTTATAGCAACATTATTTACAATATGCAAACTATGGAAGCAGCCAGTGCCCATCAATAGATGAATGGATAAAAAAAAAGTGAGGTGTGTATATATATACATTATACATTATATATTAAATGAATGATGAATATTATTCAGTCATAAAAAAAGAATGAAATCTGCCATTTGCAAATACATGGATGGAACTAGAGAATATAATGCTAAGTAAAATAAGTCAGTCAGATGGGGGGCTGCAAGATGGTAGAAGAGTAGGGGACTCCATCTTGACTAGTCCCCTGAATTTAGCTGGATATCTACCAAACCATTCTGAACACCCACGAAATCAGCCTGAGATGTAAGAATATATATATATCTGGATCTCTACAAGCAGAAAAACACAACCTGTCAAGGGGGAGGAAGGGAGGAGTCATGAATCTGCAGGCAGTTATGGGAGGATAAGCAGAAGGGGGAGGGAGCCACCATAAGCTGGTGCCTGGAAAGTGATATAACACCAGAGTGCAAAAGCATCCTGTGCTGGGAGACTGGGCAAAAACTTGCAGAGTGGGAGTGGCCAGGAAGGGCTTTAGAGCAGCACTCAAAGAGGATCAAGGAGTTGCAGGGTTGCACGCACAAACCCGGGGACTGTTTGCAGTTTTAGAAACACAAAGGGCAGAGAAAAGCCCAAGCACCTGTGTTGACCACTGAGAAGGTCGCTGTGGGCACACGCCACTCGCTGGAGGCTGTGGTTTTCAGTGGTGCATACAGAAATGGAGACTGTGTGTTCTGGAGGGTTCAGAGAAAATCAGACTGTAATTTCTCTGCTCTGGGACAGAGGTCTTGGTGTGGCCATTTTTTGCTCTGACCCTCAGAAGAGATACAGAAAGGTGCCAGAGAACAAAATCTCAAAAAACAGGTTTCCACGGAGCCCAGCCACCTGACAGGGGGCAAGGCAAGTCTGCCCAAACACGGTTGCCTAAGACACAGCACGACAAGCCCCTCCCTCAGAAGACAGTCTGGAAGAACAAGAAGACAACAACCCTAGGGTCCCCCCCAAAACTGTAAAACCCCAACAAGATGGGAAAACAGTATATTGAGCTCCAGGCATTGCCTCACAGCTTGTGTATTTTTCAGATACAACTCTCTTTCTTTTTATTCTTTCTCTTATGCTTCTTCTCTGTTTTTTCTTTTTACTTTTATCTCATTTCAACTAAATGTTCAATATATCAACTTATATTTCATAGTAGCTTTTAAACCTGTACTTTTTCACACCTATATTTTTTCATAGATATATACTTTAGTGTAGTCCTTCTTTCCCTATTCAATATTACCTTTATATATATACCAGTTTTACTTTCCCTGTAATTCTGGGAATTAGTGTCCTCTAACAAACAGAACAAAACACACCCAGAAAGAACTTAAACACCCTACTTTGCCCATACTGAGAGATTATAGCCCCACTTCCCCTCACCCTTCTTTTTTATTTTTAAATATTTTTAAATTTTTAAATTTTATAAATTTTATTCTTATATTTCATTTTGGCTTTGTTTTTTGGTGGTGGCTTCCAACAGCTCTGGATTGTCCTAGGGTGCATCTTGCTTGGGTCATGGTTGATATTTTGGACTCTTTTCATTCCCTCAACCATCCCTCAAGAGAATGACTAGGAGGAGGAACTCCCAACAAAGAAAAGAACCAGAGACAATGTCTTATGCCAGAGACCTAATGGATATGGATATAAGCAAGATGTCAGAGATAGACTTCAGGGTAGCAATTTTGAAGTCAATAACTAAGCTTGAGAAAACCATTAGTGGCAATATAGCATCTCTAAGAGCAGAAATGAGATCTATTCAGGCTGAACTTAAAAATGCTATGAATGAGATGCAGTCTAAACTGGATACTCTAACAGCGAGGGTAAATGAGGCAGAAGAACAAATTAGTGACCTAAAAGATAAGCTGATAGAAAGGAAGGAAACCAAGGAGGGATAAACAACTAGAAGCCCATGAGATCAGACTTAGAGAAATCAATAAGGCCATGAAATGTTCCAATATCAGAATTATTGGGATTCCTGAGAGGGTGGAAAGAAAGAGAGGACTAGAAGGGATATATCTGAGCAAATCATATCTGACAACTTCCCTAATCTGGGAAAGGAAACAAGCATTTGTGTTCAAGAGGCAGAGAGAACCCCTCCCAAGATCAATAAAAATAAACCAACACCCCAGCATATAATAGTAAAACTTGTTAATCTTAGAGCAAAGGAAGCTATCTTGAGAGCAGCTACAGGGAAGAGATATCTTAGGTACAGAGGGAGGAACATCAGAATGACGTCAGACCTGTCCACAGAGACCTGGCAAGCCAGAAAAGGCTGGCAAGACATATTCAGGGTACTAAATGAAAAGAACATGCAGCCAAGAATACTTTATCCAGCAAGGCTGTTATTCAGAATAGACAGAGAGAGAAAGAGCTTCCAGGACCAGCAGAGACTGAAAGAATATGTGACCACCAAGCCAGCCGTGCAAAAAATATTAAGGGGGATTCTATAAAAGAAGAAAGACCCCAAGACTAATATAGACCCGAAATGTACAGAGACGATCTATAGAAACAGGGACTTTACAGGCAATATGATGGCACAAAATTCATATCTTTCAATAGTTCCTCTTAACGTGAACAGGCTGAATGCTCCCATAAAATGGCACAGAGTTTCAGATTGGATAAGAAAGCAGGACCTATTCCTATGCTGTCTAGAAGAGACTGACTTTGAACCTAAAGAAACCTCTAGATTGAAAGTGAGGGGATGGAGAACAATTTATCATGTTAACAGACCTCAAAAGAATGCTGGGGTACCAATTCTCATATCAGACAAATTAGATTTTAAAACAAAGACTGTAGTAAGAGATGTAGAGGGATACCAAACCATACTTAAAGTGTCTATCCAACAAGAAGATCTAACAATTGTAAATATCTATGCCCCTAACATGGGAGCAGCCAATTACATAAGCCAGCTATTAACCAAAATAAAGAATCATATTGATAATAATGCATTAATAGTAGGAGATCTTAACACTCCACTCTCAGCAATGGACAGATCACCTAAGCAAAAGATCAACAAAGAAACAAGAGCTTTGAAGGACACACTGGACCAGATGGACTTCATAGATATATACAGAACATTCCACCCTAAAGCAAAAGAATACTCATTTTTCTCAAGCACACAGAACTTTCTCCAGAATAGACCACATACTGGGTCACAAATCAGGTCTCAACCGATACCAAAATACTGAGATTATCCCCTGCATGTTATCAGATCACAATGCTTTGAAACTGGAACTCAACCACAAGAAAAAATTTGGAGGGAATTCAAACACTTGGAAGTTAAAGAGCATCCTGCTAAAGAATGATTGATCAACCAGGAGATTAAAGAAAACCTTAAACAATTCATGGAAACTAATGAAAATGAAAACAACACATCGGTCCAAAACCTATGGGATACTGCAAAGGTGGTCCTAAGAGGGAAATACATAGCCATCCAAGCCTCTCTCACAAAATTAGAAAAATCCGAAATACACAAGTTAACCTTACACCTAAAGGACATGAAGAAAGAACAACAAATAAAGCTAAACCAAGCAGGAGAAAAGAAATAATAAAGATTAGAGCATAGATCAATGAAATAGAAACCAGAAAAAGAGTAGAACAGATTAAAAAAACTAGAAGCTGGATCTTTGGAAGAATTAATAAGATCAATAAACCTCTGGCCAGACTTATATAAAAAAAAGAGAAAGGGCCCAAATTAATAAAATCATGTATAAAAGGGGAGAGATCACGACTAACACCAAAGAAATAGAAACAATTATTAGAAATTATTACCAGCAACTATATGCCAACAAATTAAGCAACCCGGAAGAAACGGACACTTTCCTGGAAACTTATAAACTACCAAGACTGAAACAGGAAAAAATAGATAATCTGAATAGACCAACAACCAGTAAGGAAATTGAAGCAGCAATCAAAAATCTCCCAAAAAACAGGAGTCCAGGGCCAGATGGCTTCCCAGGGGAATTCTAACAAACATTCAAAGAGGAAATAATACCTATTCTATTGAAGCTGCTTCAGAAAATAGAAATAGAAGGAAAATTTCCAAACTTGTTCTATGAAGCAGGCATTATTACCCTGATCCCAAAACCAGACAATGACCTTATCAAAAAGGAGAATTAAAGACCAATATCCGTAATGAACATGGATGCCAAAATATTCAACAAGATCCTAGCCAATAGGATCCAACAGTACATTAAAAGGATTATCCATCACGACTATGTGGGTTTTATTCCTGGATGCAAGTGTGGTTCAATATTCGCAAATCAATCAATGTGATACAGCACATTAATAAAAGAAAAGACAAGAACCACAGGATCCTCTCAATTGTAGCAGAAAAAGCATTTGACAAAATACAATGTCCTTTCCTGATTAAAACTTTTCAGTGTAGGGATAGAGGAAACATTCCTCAAATTCATAAAAACCATCTATGAAAAGCCCACAGCGAATATCATTCTCAATGGGGAAAAACTGAGAGCTTTTCCCTTAAGGTCAGGTACATGACAGGGATCCCCACTCTCACCACTATTGTTCAACATAGTGCTAAAAGTCCTAGCATCAATAATCAGACAACAAAAAGAAATAAAAGGCATCCAAATTGGCAAAGAAGAAGTCAAACTCTCTCTCTTCACAGATAACATGATACTTTATGTGGAAACCCAAAAGACTCTTCCCCGCCAATTATTAGAACTCATACAGCAATTCAGCAATGTGGCAGGATACAAAATCAATGCACAGAAATCAGTTGCTTTCTTATACACTAACAATGTAATGTGGAAAGAGAAATTTAGGAATCGAATCAATTTACAATAGCACCAAAAGCCATAAGATACCATGGAATAAACCTAACCAAAGAGGTAAAAGATCTATACTCTAGAAACTACAGAACACTTATGAAAGAAATTGAGGCAGACACAAAAAGATGGAAAAGCATTCCATGCTCAAGGATTGAAAGAATAAACATTGTTAAAATGTCTATCCTGCCCAGAGCAATGTACACTTTCAATAAAATCCCTATTAAAATAGCATTGGCATTTTTCAAGGAGCTGGAACAAACAATCCTAAAATTTGTATGGAACCAGAAAGACCCGGAATTGCCAAGGGAATGTTGGAAAAGAAAAACAAAGCTGGGGGCATCACGTTGCCTGACTTCAAGCTATATTACAAAGCTGTGATCACTCAGACAGCATGGTATTGGAACAAAAACAGACACATAGACCAATGGAAGAGAATAGAAACTCCAGAAATGGACCGTCAACTCTATGGTCAACTAATCTTTGACAAATCAGGAAAAAAATACCCAATGGAAAAATGACAGTCTCTTCAATAAGTGGTGCTGGGAAAATTGGACAGCTACATACAGAAGAATAAAACTGGACCATCCTCTTACACCATACACAAAGATAAACTCTAAATGGATGAAAGACCTCAATGTGAGACAGGAATCCATCAAAATCCTAGAGGAAAACATAGGCAGTAACCCCTTCGACATCAGCCACAGCAACTCCTTTCAAGATACATCTCCCTAGGCAAGAGAAACAAAAGCAAAAATGAACTTTTGGGACTCCATCAAGATAAAAGCTTCTTCACAGCAAAGGAAACAGTCAACAAAACTAAGAGGCAATCCATGGAATGGGAGAAGATATTTGCAAATGACTCTACAGATAAAGGGCTGGTATCCAAGATCTATAAAGAACTTCTCAAACTCAACACTCAAAAAACAAATAATCGCGGGGCGGAGCAAGATGGCGGAGGAGTAGGAGACCTGGATTTCGTCTCCTCTCAGGAATTCAGCTGGATAGGGATCAAGCCATTCTGAACACCTACAAACTCAACAGGAGATCGAAGAAAAGAAGACAACAACTCTCTCATCAGAAAAGCGACCACTTTCTGGAAGGTAGGACGTGTGGAGAAGTGAATCCGCGGCGATATTCGGGAGGATAGACGGCGGGGGAGGGGCCTCCATCGGCCACTTCTGGCAAGTGATAGAGCCGTGGAGCACAAAATTGGAACTTTTAAAAGTCTGCTCCGCCAAGGGACGTCACTCTGGTGGCTAAGCGGGGGGTGGAACCCTCCGGGACAGTGTGGTCTCAGGACCCTTGGGGTCACAGTAAGACTGGGGGTGCCTGAGTGTGGCAGAGCTCCCAGGTAACGGAGCAGGGAAGCTGGCTGCAGAGGCGGAGCCCAGGCGCGGGCTCTCAGCTCGGGGTTGCCATAAACCGTGATCCGCGGCACAGTCGGGCCCCTGCTCCTCCAGCAGGGACCCAACAAGCAGCAGATCCAGGGAGACTCACCTTCCTCCCCCGGGAGGAGCCGAGCGGGAGTGCACCGCAGGGATCTGCTGGGTTTGGAGACTCCACCCAGGGTCGGGTGCCAGAGATAGAAACGCGCAGTCACAGGCCGGGCGAGCATGGAGTGTGGCCAGAGAGCGGGGAGCCAGGAGTGACTGGCGGCTTTTCTCTGGGGGCGCACTGAGGAGCGGGGCCCCGAGTTCTTGGCTCCTCCGGAGCGGAGATTGGGAGGCTGCCATTTTCACTCTCCGCCTCCAAAGCTGTACGGAAAGCTCGCAGGGAACAAAAGCCCCGGAGAGCAAACCCGAGCAGATTACTTAGCCGGGAGGGGGCAAGGGCGGGGCAATTCCGCCTCCGGCAGAGACATTTGGAAACCACGGCAACAGGCCCCTCCCCAGAAGATCAGCGAGAACAGCCAGCCAAGACCAAGTTTACCGATCAATGAGAACGGCAGAACTCCAGCGCTAGGGGACTACTGCACATAGAATTCACGGCTTTTTTACCTTGATTCTTTAGTCTTTTAAAGTTAATTTTTTCTTAACTGTTTTTTTTGTCTTTTTATTTCTTTTTGAATTTTTCTTTTTCCCTTTTTCAACCAACATCTTATCAATCGCTTTAAAAAAAAAAAAAACATTTTTATTTTTCATTTTTAGAGTCATATGCTATCCCTTCATAGTAGTTACCCATATTTTTAGCTTATATATATAAGTTGTTCTCTCTTTAAAATTTTGAGATAGTTTCTTCTAACAGATTAAAATATACCCTAAATCTCTAGTATATGGTGTTTTCTATTCCCCTGCCTGATCACATCCTCTCCCTTTTTTTTTTCTTTTTCTTTTTTCTTTTTTTAAATCCTCTTCTTTCTTTTTTCAAACAACTTCTTATCAATTCCTTTTATAACATTTTTTATAATTTCCATTTTTACAGTCATATTCCATCCCTTCATCATATCAACCCTTATTTTTGTACATATATAAGTTTTTCTTTCTTTAAAATTTTGGGAGGCACGTTCTTCTAAAAGACCAAAATACACCCCAAATCTAGTGTGTGGCACTGATCTATATACCATATAGATCATATTTGATCACATTCTGGTTTTTCTTTTGTAGTTGTTGTTGTTGTTTTGTTTGTTTTTGTTTTTATCTTTATCTTTTTCTTTTTTTTCTTTTTCTTTTTTCTCTCTTTCCCTTTCTTATCCCACTGCTTCAGGTCTTTTCTGATTTGTTTAAAGTACATTTTCTGGGGACGTGGTTACTCTGCTAGCATTTTGTTCTCTCATTAATCTATTCTCCTCTGCACAAAATGACGAGACGGAAAAAATCACCTCAACAAAAAGAACAAGAGGTAGTACCGACTGCCAGGGACCTACTCAATACGGACATTAGTGTGATGTCAGATCTAGAGTTCAGAATCATCACTTTAAAGATACTAGCTGGGCCTGAAAAAAATATGGAAGTTACTAGAGAAACCCTTTCTGGAGAAGTAAAAGAGCTAAAATCCAACCAAGTAGAAATCAAAAAGGCTATTAATGAAGTGCAATCAAAAACGGGGGAGCTAAGTGCTAGAATAAATGAGGCAGAAGAGAGAATCAGTAATATAGAGGATGAAATGATGGAAAATAAAGAAGCTGAGAAAAAGAGAGATAAACAACTACTGGACCACGAGGGCAGAATTCGAGAGATAAGCGATACCATAAGACGAAACAACATTAGAATAATTGGGATCCCAGAAGAAGAAGAAAGAGAGAGAGGGGCAGAAGGTATAATGGAGCAAATTATAGCAGAGAACTTCCCTAATTTGGGGAAAGAAACAGGCATGAAAATCCAGGAAGCACAGAGAACCCCTCTCAAAATCAATAAAAATAGGTCAACACCCCGACATCTAATAGTAAAACTTACGAGCCTCATAGACAAAGAGAAAATCCTGAAAGCAGCTCGGGAGAAGAAATATGTAACCTACAATGGCAGAAACATTAGATTGGCAACAGACCTATCCACAGAGACCTGGCAGGCCAGAAAGGACTGGCAGGATCTATTCAGAGCACTAAATGAGAAAAATATGCAGCCAAGAATACTCTATCCAGCTAGGCTGTCATTGAAAATTGAAGGAGAGATAAAAAGCTTCCAGGACAAACAAAAACTAAAGGAATTTGCAAACACAAAACCAGCCCTACAGGAAATCTTGAAAGGGGTCCTCTAAGCAAAGAGAGACCCTAAAAGCAACACAGACCAGAAAGGAACAGAGACAATATACGGTAACAGTCACCTTACAGGCAATACAATGGCACTAAATTCCTATCTTTCAATAGTTACCCTGAATGTAAATGGGCTAAATGCCCCAATCAAAAGACACAGGCTAACAGACTGGATTAAAAAACAAGATCCATCGATATGCTGTCTGCAAGAGACTCATTTTAGAACCAAAGACACCCCCAGATTGAAAGTGAGGGGTGGAAAACCATTTACCGTGCTAATGGACACCAAAAGAAAGCTGGGGTGGCAATCCTTATATCAGACAAATTAGATTTTAAACCAAAGACTATAATAAGAGATGAGGAAGGACACTACATCATACTTAAAGGATCTATCCAACAAGAAGATTTAACAATTGTAAATATCTATGCCCCTAACATGGGAAAAGCCAGTTATATAAGGCAATTAATAACAAAAGCAAAGAAACACATCGACAACAATACAATAATAGTGGGGGACTTTAACACCCCCCTCACTGAAATGGACAGATCGTCTAAGCAAAAGATCAACAAGGAAATAAAGACTTTAAATGACACACTGGACCAAATGGACTTCACAGACATATTCAGAACATTCCACCCCAAAGCAACGGAATACACATTCTTCTCTAGTGCCCATGGAACATTCTCCAGAATAGATCACATCCTAGGTCATAAATCAGGTTTCAACCGGTACCAAAAGATTGGGATCATTCCCTGCCTATTTTCAGACCACAATGCTTTGAAACTAGAACTCAATCACAAGAGGAAAGTCGGAAAGAACTCAAATACATGGAGGCTAAAGAGCATCCTACTGAAGAATGAATGGGTCAACCAGGAAATTAAAGAAGAATTAAAAAAATACATGGAAACCAATGAAAATGAAAACACAACTATTCAAAATCTTTGGGATGCAGCAAAGGCTGTCCTAAGAGGAAAGTATATAGCAATACAAGCCTTTCTCAAGAAACAAGAAAGGTCTCAAGTACACAACCTAACCCTACACCTAAAGGAGCTGGAGAAAGAACAGCAAATAAAGCCTAAACCCAGCAGGAGAAGAGAAATGATAAAGATCAGAGCAGAAATCCATGAAATAGAAACCAAAAGAACAGTAGAACAGATCAACGAAACTAGGAGCTGGTTCTTTGAAAGAATTAACAAGATTGATAAACCCCTGGCCAGACTTATCAAAAAGAGAAGAGAAATGACCCAAATCAACAAAATCATGAATGAAAGAGGAGAGATCACAACCAACACCAAAGAAATACAAACAATTATAAGAACATATTATGAGCAACTCTATGCCAGCAAATTAGATAACCTGGAAGAGATGGACGCATTCCTAGAGATGTATCAACTACCAAAACTGAACCAGGATGAAATAGAAAACCTGAACAGACCTATAACCATGAAGGAAATTGAAGCAGTCATCAAAAATCTTCCAACAAACAAAAGCCCAGGGCCAGATGGCTTCCCAGGGGAATTCTACCAAACATTTCAAGAAGAATTAATACCTATTCTTCTGAAACTGTTCCAAAAAATAGAAATGGAAGCAAAACTTCCAAACTCATTTTATGAGGCCAGCATTACCTTGATCCCAAAACCAGACAAAGACCCCATCCAAAAGGAGAATTACAGACCAATATCCCTGATGAATATGGATGCAAAAATTCTCACCAAAATACTAGCCAATAGGATCCAACAGTACATTAAAAGGATTATTCACCATGACCAAGTGGGATTTATCCCTGGGCTGCAAGGTTGGTTCAACATCTGCAAATCAATCAATGTGATACAATACATTAACAAAAGAAAGAACAAGAATCATATGATCCTCTCAATAGATGCAGAAAAAAGCTTTTGACAAAGTACAGCATCCTTTCTTGATCAAAACTCTTCAAAGTATAGGGATAGAGGGTACATACCTCAATATCATAAAAGCCATCTATGAAAAACCTACAGCAAATATTATTCTCAATGGGGAAAAACTGAGAGCTTTCCCCCTAAGGTCAGGAATGCGGCAGGGATGTCCACTATCACCACTGCTATTCAACATAGTATTGGAAGTCCTAGCCACAGCAATCAGACAACAAAAAGAAATCAAAGGCATCCAAATTGGCAAAGAAGAAGTGAAACTCTCACTCTTTGCAGATGATATGATACTTTATGTGGAAAACCCCAAAGACTCCACCCCAAAACTGCTAGAACTCATACAGGAATTCAGTAAAGTGGCAGGATATAAAATCAATGCACAGAAGTCAGTGGCATTCCTATACACCAACAAGAAGACAGAAGAAAGAGAAATTAAGGAGTCGATCCCATTTACAATTGCACCCAAAACCATAAGATACCTAGGAATAAATCTAACCAAAGAGACAAAGGATCTGTACTCAGAAAACTATAAAATACTCATGAAAGAAATGGAGGAAGACACAAAGAAATGGAAAAACGTTCCATGCTCATGGATTGGAAGAACAAATATTGTGAAGATGTCAATGCTACCTAGAGCAATCTACACATTCAATGCAATCCCCATCAAAATACCATCCACTTTTTTCAAAGAAATGGAACAAATAATCCTAAAATTTATATGGAACCAGAAAAGACCCCGCATAGCCAGAGGAATATTGAAAAAGAAAAGCAAAGCCGGCGGTATCACAATTCCGGACTTCAAGCTCTATTACAAAGCTGTCATCATCAAGACAGCATGGTACTGGCACAAAAACAGACACATAGATCAATGGAACAGAATAGAGAGCCCAGAAATGGACCCTCAACTCTATGGTCAACTCATCTTCGACAAAGCAGGAAAGAATGTCCAGTGGAACAAAGACAGTCTCTTCAACAAATGGTGTTGGGAAAATTGGATAGCCACATGCAGAAGAATGAAACTGTACCATTTCCTTACACCACACACAAAAATAGACTCCAAATGGTTGAAAGACCTCAATGTGAGACAGGAGTCCATCAAAATCCTAAAGGAGAACACAGGCAGCAACCTCTTTGACCTCAGCCAAAGCAACTTCTTCCTAGAAACATTGCCAAAGGCAAGGGAAGCAAGGGCAAAAATGAACTATTGGGACTTCATCAAGATAAAAAGCTTTTGCAAAGCAAAGGAAACAGTCAACAAAAGCAAAAGACAACCGACAGAATGGGAGAAGATATTTGCAAATGACATATCAGATAAAGGGCTAGTATCCAAAATCTATAAAGAACTCATCAAACTCAACACCCAAAGAACAAAGAATCCAATCAAGAAATGGGCAGAAGACATGAACAGACATTTTTCCAAAGAAGACATCCAAATGGCCAACAGACACATGAAAAAGTGCTCAATATCACTCAGCATCAGGGAAATCCAAATCAAAACCTCAATGAGATACCACCTCACACCAGTCAGAATGGCTAAAATTAACAAGTCAGGAAACGACAGATGTTGACGGGGATGCGGAGAAAGGGGAGCCCTCCTACACTGTTGGTGGGAATGCAAGCTGGTGCAGCCACTCTGGAAAACTGTATGGAGGTTCCTCAAAAAGTTGAAAATAGAGCTACCATATGATCCAGCAGTTGCACTACTGGGTATTTACCCCAAAGATACAAAAGTAGGGATCTGAATGGGTACGTGCACCCCGATGTTTATAGCAGCAATGTCCACAATAGCCAAACTGTGGAAAGAGCCAAGATGTCCATCAACAGATGAATGGATAAAGATGTGGTATATATATACAATGGAATATTATGCAGCCATCTAAAGGAATGAGATCTTGCCATTTGCAACGACATGGATGGAACTGGAGGGTATTATGTTGAGTGAAATAAGTCAAACAGAGAAAGACATGTATCATATGATCTCACTGATATGAGGAATTCTTAATCGCAGGAAACAAACTGAGTGTTGTTGGAATGGGGGGTGGGGTGGGAGGGATAGGGTGACTGGGTGATGGACACTGGGGAGGGTGTGTGCTCTGGTAAGCGCTGTGAATTGTGCAAGACTGTTGAATCTCAGATCTGTACCTCTGAAACAAACAATGCAATATATGTTAAGAAAAAAAAAGAAGAAGAAGAAGAAGGTAGCGGGAGGGGAAGAATGAAGCGGGGAAAATCGGAGGGGTAGATGAACCATGAGAGACAATGGACTCTGAAAAACAGACTGAGGGTTCTAGAGGGGAGGGGTGTGGGAGGATGGGTTAGCCTGGTGGTGGGTATTGAGGAGGGTACATTCTGCATGGAGCACTGGGTGTTGTGCACAAACAATGAATCATGGAACACTTCATCTAAAACTAATGATGTAATGTATGGGGATTAACATAAGAATAAAATTTAAAAAAAATAAAAAAACAAAAAAAACAAATAATCAAGAAATGGGCAGAAGGAATGAACAGACACTTCTCCACAGAAGACATACAAATGGCTAAGAGATACACGAAAAAAATGTTCAACATCCTTAGCCATCAGGGAAATAACAAATCAAAATTGCAATGAGATACCACCTTACACCCATTAGAATGGCAAAAATTAACAAAATAGGAAACAACAAATGTTGGAGAGGTTGTGGAGAGGAGGGGAACCCTCTTACACTGTTGGTGGGAATGCAAGCTGGTATAGCCACTCTGGAAAACAGTATGGAGGTTCCTCAAGATGTAAAAATAGAGGTACCCTATGACCAAGCAATTGCACTACTACACATTTACCCCAAAGATACAGATGTAGTAAAAAGAAGGGGCACATGCACCCCAATGTTCATAACAGCAATGTCCACAATAGCCAAACTGTGGAAGGAGCTGAGATGCCCTTCAAAAGATGAATGGATAAAGAAAATGTGGTGCATATATACAATGGAATATTTCTCAGCCATCAGAAAGGATGAATACCCACCATTTGTATTGAGACATGGATGGAACTGGAGGGGATTATGCTAAGTGAAATAAGTCAAGCAGAGAAAGTCAATTATATGGTTTCACTGATATGTGGAACATAAGGAATAACAGGGAGGACCATAGGGGAAGGGAGGGAAAATAAAAAAAAATAGATTTTAGTCAGGATTATTGCAATGAGAGAAAACATACCACAGCATAGAACTAGGCTCAATTCTGAATACATCAAATTGGGGATTTATAGCCAAGGAACAGGTGGGGGAGAGGTGGTTATAGTAGACAGAAAATTATTAAGAGCAGAAATCGAGGATAGGGAGAATTCTTGCTCTACTGACTTAATAGAATTTTTGCTGAAAGCATTAGAATGGTCAGAAGCTACCTGGGAAATGGTGTCAAATGAGGAATCTAACCAAATACCTAGGGTGGGGGATTTTACTTAAACTAATTTAGTAGGATTCTTAATGAAACTGGGCAATGCAGGCCCAATAAGGAGAGACACTGAAGCCCAAGGTAAAGACCTTGTTGAGAAGAAGGCTTAGGGAATCCTGATTAAAGTTTGGTCAATGATATCTATCTATCATATATCCATCTATTTGGATGATTTTACAAATTAAGTTTTAATATCTGGTAAAACTAATTTCCATGAGACACTTTTATTTTCATAGATTTCTTAAATATTCTCAGATGTTAATTCTTCCATTTGAACTGAAACAATTTCATCTAGTTTCAATACAAGACAACATTTGAAATATTGTCTGTGTGTTTAAATTATATTATATTTGTATGGGAAATTGCAATGAATTGACATTTTTTAATACTCTTTTTATACATGAATATGGTATAGCTCCCTCCATTTGAGAGACTTCTTTTAAATCTTTCAAGAAAATGTTATAACTATCTTCACATAGGTCCTATATTTTCTTTATAGACATAATCTTAGGTATTTCATATTTTTATAATTGTGAATGATATATTTCCCATTTGGTTTCTAACTACTTAGTACTAGTATTAAGAAAAGCTATTGTTTTTCTTTAGTTACAATTTATCTTTCTACTTCATAAAATTATCTTGTAAACAATTCTATTTTTATAGTCTCTTGGATTTTCCAGGTATACAATTGTATGGCATGGTTGTATATGTCTCTTTAGTTCCAAAATATGTATCACTTATCTACTGTCTTAGTGCATTAACCAGATTTCCAAAATAATGTTTACTATTGATTAAAATAAGCATACTTGAGTTGATCCTGACTTAAATGGGAATTTAATATCTTATTTTACAATAATGTTTCTATAGTTTGCAATAAACAGTCTTATCATGATAATATGTTTCTAGTCCAAATATACTCAAAGATATTTCTAGGAATTTTGACTGAATTGTGGTAAATAATGTTTATGCATCAACTGATATAACTCTATGGTCTTTCTCCTTCAATTTTTGGAGGTAATGAATTAAGTTGTTAGATGTCTTCATGTTGAAGCATCATTACATTTCTAGAATAAGCTCTATGCAATTATGGGGTATTATTCCTTTAATGAACTACTGGATTCAATTTTTTAGCATTTCATTTACAAACTAACATTATGTGGATAAGGAATATTGGTCTGTAGTACATCAGAATCATAAGTACCAGGCCATAGCTCAAATTAAAAAAATCAGAAGCTCTTAGGTGGGACCCAGGCTGGAGCATTTTTCAAAAGCTCCTCAAATTATTGTATTGTGCACACAACCACTGATCTATTTTTTTGTGGTTGTTTTATCAGTTTTGATATTATGATTATGTTATCTGAACAAAACGAATTGAAAAAATTTTACCTTTTTGAAATAATAGGAATTATTTGTAAAATGGGGGAAGTTCTACATTTTGTAATTATTTGTAAAACCATCCTTACCTGAAGCTTTTTGAAGAGAAATTCAAATTGGTAATTAACATATGAAAAGCTGCCCAACTTTATTCATTCAAAAAATGCAAATAAAAACAATGATTTACTATTCCCATCCTGTACCTTATTGAGAAATTTAATAACTTTCAGTGCAGTTAAAGTATAAAGAAACAGTCACTCATAAATTTCTGGTTGGAGAAAAAATTGCTAAACACCATGGAAAATACTCTGGCCTAATCCAATTTAAAAGGTTATGTGCATAATCTTTGATTCAGCAATCCCTTTATTGGCTATCTTGCTGTTTGCATAGAATATCCATCATTAAGGGGTGGGAAAAATAGTTATACTATGTAATATTATGCAGCTTTGAAAAGCTAGTTAAAATTGTAAGTACAGATTGATCAGGTATAAAAGTGAAAATAATTTGCAAAGTAATCTGAGTAGTAAAACCCATTTTCTAAAAAAAAACTCCATAATATGCATGTATATGTTTACATGAACTCAGAGGAAGATGTGGGAATATGCATACCAAACTCTTAACATCAGTTACCTAGAATAGGAACAGGGAAAGAGATTATTAATGTTCTTTTCTTTATATACTTCTGTATTAACATGTATGATTTTGTACTTCTAATCTAATAAAGATATTATGGATACAGTGAAAGAATTAAAAGATCAAGTCTCTGATGGAATAGGTAGAAAATTAAAAGTAAAAGTGCCCTAGGGCGCCTGGGTGGCTCAGATGGTTAAGCGTCTGCCTTCAGCTCAGGTCATGATCCCAGGGTCCTGGGATCGAGTCCCGCATCGGGCTCTCTGCTCCTTGGGAGCCTGCTTCTCCCTCTGCCTCTCTCTCTCTCTCTGTCTCTCATGAATAAATAAATAAAATCTTTAAAAAAAAAAAGTGCCCTAGCCCAGGGCACCTGGGTGGCTCAGTCGTTAAGCACCTGCCTTCGGCTCAGGTCATGATCCCAGGGTCCTGGGATCAAGCCCCTCATCTGGCTCCTGCTCAGCAGGAAACCTGCTACTCCCTCTCCCACTCCCCCTGCTTGTGTTCCCTCTCTCACTGTGCGTCGCTCTGTCAAATAAACAAACAAACAAACAAACAAACAAAAAGTGCCCTAGCCCACACAAATCGTTCTTCTTCCCTCTCCCTAATCCCTGGTAACAGATTCTTGGATATTCTTTGAAAAACTTTTTTGCACACACCTGCAAAAATATTCTGTGGCATGGTAAGTGAGGGTATGTGTACCAACTATTTAAGAAGTGTTGGGAAACACCAGCTGCCCAAACTGAGAAGTTACAAACTCTCCTGTGGGGGAGAAGCTATTAGTCTAATGGGAATTTGAGTTGTGGAGTTGCCCTTGTAGTTTGGGTAAAAGTGGTCCCAGGTAGCCCAGTAACCCAAAAAAGCTCTTGGGCCATTCTTGGACCACCCACTACCCAAAGAGGATCACACTGTTTTGTGGCTTACTGTTTAATAATATATCTTAGCCATCATCCCATATCTGCATAAGAAGATCTAATTCATTTTGTACTGCTGAATTATATTAATATACCACAATTTATTTAACCAGTTCCCTACTGATGGACATTCAAGTTTTTCAGTTTGCCGTTGCTGCAGGTAATGCTGGAATGAATATCTCTGTGGGCATATACACTTTTATGAGTGTATTGTTTACTTAAATTTTTAGTGGAATTCAGGGATTCAAGTAATTTTGAATTTTGATAGATATTGCAAAATTGCTTTATAAAAATGCAGCCTCTGCTTACCCTACTATCAATAGGACATAGAGTGTCTGCTTCCTGTACCTTTCCAACAATAGACATTATGTTTTTTAATTATTATTTTTATTAATCTTTTTGACCTGAGACCTTATATATGGGACATGGAATTCCACTGTTTTACTTTGTATTTTTTTTAATTATAAACAAAGTTGAGCATCATACCATATGTCTCATCTAAGCTTATATTTCCTTTTCTGTAACCAGCCTATATATAACCTTGCCAATTTTACTAATTTATCCAAAAATTTCCTTATTGATATATAAGAGTATTTTGTAAATTATAAACTGCCCTCTATCTAATATGTGTAGTGTAGGGACCAAGGGCAGACAGTCCCAAGATGGGGCACTTTGGCATAAAAATTATTTTAAGTTAAAAGCAATCCAAACCCAGAAGATTCAAAAAAATCTTTATCTTCCCCTCAATTTCCTGCTTGTACCAAGAAGAGAGCTATTAACAGAGATTCCTTTTTACTTAAGAAACTTATCTACAGAATATGGCAACCTTTGTTTTCCAAATATTTCCTTTCACCTTCCTGCTAATGGTATTTTCCCCCTTTGTATCTTCAGGCCCTTTCCCTTCTCTGTAGCTCATATAAGCATTATGTTGCCTCACTGTCTTTGGAATTTCCATGTCTGTGTGGATTCCCCATAAATACACTATTTTAAATTTGATTTTCTCCTATTAATTTGTCTCATGTCAATTTGATTCTTAGTCCAGCTAGAAAAATCTTTAAGGGCAGAGGAAATTCTTCCTCCCCAACAAGAGCAATTGTTTTCCCAGTTTGCCTTTAGATTTTGTTCATTTTTTTCATTACAGCATATTTTAATATTTTTTGTATTTTAAGTTTTATATAGTCAAATGTATGGCTTTTGAATTTTATGTCCTAGTTGTAAAGGTCTACCAACTTCAAGATTATAAATAAATTCACACCTTTGGGTTTTTTTCTTAAGTATTTTTATGATTTATCTTATGTTTAAGTATTTAATTAATCTGAAATTTTTTTGCTGCAAACTGAGAGGTAGGAATCCATGTTTATTTCTTTTCCTGTTGTCTAAAAACCATCTATCCTTTCTCTATTGCTGAGAAATTACAGTTTTAATATATATCAAATTTCCATATATTATTTTTGTCTATTTATGGACTCTTTATTGTAATCCATTCACTTCTTGCCTTTTTTTTCCAATACCCAGCTGTGTTAATTATTGCAGCTTCAAAATATGTATTAATATGTATTAGGAATCCTCAGGCACCTTATATCATGTCTACATATATCTACTATGGAAATTCAATTTTCTAAGAGTTTTAATGCAGTGAAACAAGTTTTATTTCCTTGGTTTACATTATACCAAATAATTTATTTAATTTTTGTGGGGGCTTTTTGTTTTTATTTTTCAACCAATTCTTCTGTTTGATATTATATACAATGAACATCCTCAAATATATTGATTCTTTATACAGTCTTCATATACAGTTTTGTCCCTTCCAATATCAACATTAATTTCATTTTATTGTTTTACTTGTGGAAAGCCCTTTGAATGAGTTACAGTCTTACTTATGTTGATTTGTAGAGCCAAAATGTAAAGATTGGCAATTTCTTTTATATCAATTTTGTAAAGAAATTCTGAATTTTAATTGTCAGGTATCCTGGAATGAAAATTAATCTCAAATTATGATGTTTATGTTTGCATATATAGGATATTAAGTTCATATAATAATCTAGTTAAATACAAGACATGTTACTCCTTAAATATTTTTATTCTTCCAAAATGGAGCATATTGAATCACTCATCAATGATACCACTATTAATGCTTTTATTTTCATACATTGCAAATAGATTTTATTTTTTAAAGTATACTTCCTTTTACTTTTTAAAGTTCACACTACCATGTCATTGACTCTTACCTGTTAGGCTTATTTAGACAAAAAGACTTTCTTTTTTTTTTTTTTTAAAGATTTTATTTACTTATTCATGAGAGAGAGAGAGAGAGAGGCAGAGGGAGAAGCAGACTTCCCGCAGAGCAGGGAGCCTGATGCGGGACTCGATCCCAGGACTCCGGGATCATGACCTGAGCCGAAGGCAGACGCTTAACCATCTGAGCCACCCAGGCGCCCACAAAAAGACTTTCATTTCTTAGTGCATTTAATTTCCCAGCCACTAACATCAGGGTAGAATATAATCTTGATTTAATCTTTCTAAATTAAATAATTATCCATATAACAAAACCATTTAACCTAAAATATGTCAGAGGTAATCCAGGTTCTGATAAGCATACATAAAAAATTTTATTTTTATGAAGACACTATGAGCAAGAATAAATAAGGAACAATTTAACAATTCACACTTTATTGTGCAAAGAATATAGATTATAGCTATTCTTAATTAAGTTGGGCAGTTAAAGCAGTTAAGAAAGAAGAACAAAGAACATATAATCTAATTATTTTTATGTACCTTTAAAATTATTTTTTCTATGAATTTATTTCTAATCAATTCTGTATTTAATGAAAGATTATTAGTCATGGTATTTCCTTTCTCCCTTCTTTTCATTCTTTCATCAAATCTGCTTGTAATTTAACATGTGTTCTTTGTTAATGAGACACATTAAAATGTTGTACTAGTCTTCTATATATATATATAAAAGGTGAAAACTCTGAACAATTCCTCTTTTGGGTGTTATATCCAGATGGAACTAGAAACTTGTGTAAGCTATAAGGATTAGTCTCATATATATCATTTATGATCTATTTTCCAGTCCTCAAGTCAACTGTCCTCCCAAGGCCACAGAACCAGAGAATCCACTGCCATTTCCATTATACTCTACTACTTTAAGATATCAATAATCAAGAATGGGAAATCTATTTTTTCAATTATCATTTGATCTCATTACTTGGCAATATATATAAGATGTTAGGCAAATACCTTATTTTACCCTATTTGATCACTAATAGATTAAGCTCCTTAAAAGCACACACATCTGGAAGAAAGTACTTGCATACAAAAAAACCCAATCCTACTTGTTGAAAATACCACAGCATTTTTCCATTACCTTCTTTTTAGGGTGTTAAGAAAAGGAAAAAATATCAGTAGACACTTAACTGACTGAGCCACCAGCCACCCCAGGATTTCTCTTTTTATAATTTTGACTTGAATTATTAATACTGAGATTGGGAGTCATTGAAAACAAAATTCTGGAACACAATGGCAAAAACTGTCTTTATCTGAATGGGAAATGTCAAGAAAGCTCTGTGGTAGCTCTACAGAGTGTTTTTGGGAGGAGTCAGGGGCTAAGGGAGGAGTATAGCAAGTAATGGCATTGTAAGTTCTGTATCTTAAGAAAGAATTTCTGTAGTCATGTTAATAAGATTTCACTCTCAAAATTAAATCTTTTATAGATGGCACAGCATACTGTACCCTTCCATTTTCCTCAGACTCTGATTTCATTCCTTATTTCCTTTGAAGAAGATGATGGTACAATATCCATATTATCATATGGATCTGTGCCTGGCCTATTAGATACATCGTACTGATGGGACTCTCCAAAGGTTGTTGTATCTTATATAGATTTGTTTCCCTGTTTCAACATGTATAAGTCAGGGTAGGTAAGGGATACATAGATATCTTTCATTATGGGATTATCATTCCATAGTGCTCACCACTGCCCTCAGATTGCATCAGTCCTGAGAAACTGTCATGTGCTGCTCATATTTAACTGCTTATTTATTTTTAATTAAAATATTGTTATTTAAGTATAATCATCATACAGTGTTATATTAGTTTCAGGTGTAAAATATAGTGATTCAACAATTCTGTACATTTCTCCATTCTCATTAAGATAAATGTACTTTTAATCCCTTTATCTATTTCACCCATTATACCACCCACCTCCTCTCTGGCAACCACCAGTTCTTTGTATTTAAGAGTTTATTTTTTTGTTAGTCTTTTTTTTTTTTCATTTGTTTTGTTTCTTAAACTCCACATACAAGTGAAATCATATGGCATTTGTCTTTCTCTGATTATTTCACTTAGCATTATGTACTCTAGGTCCATTCACATTGTTGCAAATGGCAATATTTCATTCTTTTCCATGCCTGAGTAATATTTCATTATATATATCACATCTTCTTTATTCATTCATCTATTGATGGATGCTTGGGTTTCTTCCATATCTTGGCTATTGTAAATAATGTTGCAATAAACATAGGGATGCATATTTTCAAATTAGTCTTTTTGTTTTCTTTACATAAATACCCAGTAGTTGAATTACTGGATCATATGATAATTTTATTTTTAAATTTGAGGAATCTCCATACTGTTTTCCACAGTGACTGCACCAATTTGCACTCCCACCAACAATGCAAAAGGGTTCCTTTTTCTCCACATCCTCACCAACACTTGCTGTGGTTTTTTGTGTGTGTGTTTTGATTTTAGCCATTGTGATGTGTGTAAAGTGATATCTTGCTTTGGTTTTAATCTGTATTCCCCTGGTTTCACACCAATGATTTTTGTTATTGTCGGTTCTTTTGACTTTAAAGAATTCAAGGTTTTGATATGATATTTCTTGCCTTCTTGGGAGTATTATTTGGATTACACATCTATGTACAACAGTAGATATTAGAAAAGGTAATGTTGCTAGTGGTGATCACTTATCAGTATGTCCTTGTGACTATGGTCTTGGGAGATCAGGTCATGATCTCAGGGTCCTGGGATTGAGTCCCAACTTGGGCTCCCTGCTCAGTGGGGAGTCTGCTTTTCCCTCTCCCTCTGACCCCCCCACTCATTCTCTTTCTTTCTTATCTCTCTCTCTCTCAAATAAATATTGAAATTTAAGAGAGAGAGAAATCCTTAGCATATATTAACCTGCAGTTTAGGAGGAAGAAGTATTTAATGCCCCAGAAATTCTCCACATGATCATTGATCTGCTTCTCCTCTACCCTCCCAGGCTTTATGCCTGAAGTATGTATGGTGCTTCTCTTTGTCCAACTAACTCTATTCTCTTACACCCTTGAATTTGTTCATCAACCTGACTCTATCTATTGTGTTTCAGATCATGCTTCCAACTTTTTTGACAGTTCAAAATACTTGGCTAAGAGCAATGGCTTTGGTGGCAGGCAGATTTAGGTCTGAATCTCACTGATACCAGCTTTTAGTTATGGAATTTGGGCAAATTATTTAACCACTCTAACCCAATTTTATCACTTGAAAAATCTTTTGAAATGAGGCAAAGTGAAAATAAAAGAGATGTACGTTCCGGACTTAGGAAAATGCTTTAATAAATGGTAGATATTGTTTCCTCAATGCTAATTCTTATTTTTATCCCCAGCCTGATACCTACTAGCTCTCTGTGTTTTATTTGTTTTGAACATGCTAATCCTGAACTCCTCCCTGATTCTGGCCTCTTCTGCTGATAGTAAGAAATATTCCTTATAGTATATTGCAAAGAAATAAAGTATAATTACTCAAAAACATCTCTCTGACTCATGTGGAGTTTTCCAGCTAATCAAAATAGACAGCTAATTTATCAAGCTGACACAAAATATCTAACAAATCAATAGATTGGGAACTTCAAAAACTACTGCTCTTTGGTATATTTAGCTTCACTTACAAATTTTTCCATAACTCTGCACTATCAATATCATAATAATCTATTTGGTAACATGAATCTAGGCTTTTTCCACTTATTTGGAACTGTTGTTCTTCCTAACCCTCTGGAAAGGCTGGGGCTTCAAATCAAGGATTCTTTTACATCTTTATGGATCAATGACCTTCCCAAAAGATAACAATCCAAGAATAAGAGAAATATTAATGTTATTTGGCATAGTAAATATTCCAAAACTGCTGGACTCTAAACACAGAGTTAATGATTCTCTTATATGTGTGCATAATTGCCCTTCTGCAAGTATCTTCTAGAGATTAGACTGCCTTTGAAAGTATTTCTAGACAGAGAAAAGATGGCAGAGGAGTAAGGGACCTTATTCCAACTGGTCCCCAGAATTGAGCTGGATATCTACCAGACCACTGTGGGCACCCACAAAATCAGCCTCAGATGTAAGAAAATAGATCTGGATCTCTACAAACAGAATATCCCGGGCAGTTGGTTTTGAGGTAAGAAGCGGGGAGCCATGATTCCACCAGCAGATATTGAAGGATAAATGGCAGTGGGAGGGAGCCTGGCCTTGGGGATCCTACACCACAGTGAGTGACAGTCTTGCATACTGGGGACAGGGCACAGACTCGCAGACCCGTAGCAGTGGGGAAAGGACTTTAGGGCAGCCCCCGGGATGGAAACCCAGAGCACCGGGGTTGCAAGTTCAAACTGGAAGCAACTGGCGGTTTTAGAAGCACAAAGGGCAGAGACATGTCTCTACCTGGAGGTAGGACTGGGAGCACTGCAGAAGGGGCACACAACCCAGGACACGGCAGTTTATAACAGCACAGACAGAAATGGAGATAGTGTGGCCTGGAGAGTTCACTGAAGAACAGATTGCGATCTCTCTGCTCTGAAGCAGAGGGTTGAAAAGGGTCTCTTCTGTTCTGGCTCACGGAAGAGATGTGGAAAGCCTCCAGGGAAAGCTGCCAGAGAACAAAAGCCCCAAAAAACTGATTCCCACTGAGCCCATCCCCTGCCACAGGGGGCAGGGTAACTCTGCCTAAACAGGGTTGTTTGAGTAACAGCACAGCAGGCCCCTCCCACAGAAGACAGGCTGGGAAAACAAGAGGCCAGCAACCCTAAGGTCCCGAGAAAACAGGTGCATCTTGCTTGGGTTCTGGTCAATAATTTGGACTCTATACATTACCTCAAACACCCATCAACAGAATGACTAGGAGGAAGAACCCCCAAAATAGAAAAGACTCAGAGATTATGACTTATGCCGCAGATTTACAAATGGATGCAGATATAACCAAGATGTCGGAGATGGAATTCAGGCTAGCAATTGTAAAGACAATAGCTAGAATGGAGAAATCAATTAATGGCAACATAGAGTCTCTAAGGGCAGAAATGAAAGCTGAATTAGCAGAACTTAAAAATGCTATCAATGAGATCCAATCTAATCTAGATAATCTAACAGCCAGCGTAAGTGAGGGAGAAGAACGTATAAGTGACTTGGAAGACAATTTAATAAATAAAAAGGGAAAAGAGGAGGCCAGGGAAAAACAACTCAGAATCCATGAAAAGAGAATCAGAGAAATAACTGACACCATGAAGCGTTCCAATGTCAGAATAATTGGAATCCCGGACGGAGTGGAGAGAGAGAGAGGACTAGAAGATATATTTGAACAAATTATAGCTGAGAACTTCCCTAATCTGTGGAATAAAACAAACATTCATGTCCTAGAGGCAGAGAGGACCCCTCCCAAGATCAAGTAAAACAGGCCAACACCTTGGCATGTAATAGTAAAATTCGCAAATCTTAGAACCAAGGAAACCATCTTAAGGGCAGTTAGGGGGAAGAGATTCCTTACGTACAGGGGGCGGAACATCAGAATAATGTCAGACCTATCCAGAGAGACCTGGCAAGCCAGAAAGGCCTGGCAAGACATATTCAGGTACTAAATGAGAAGAACATGCAGCCAAGAATACTTTATCCAGCAAGGCTGTCATTTAGAATGGATGGAGAGATGCAGAGCTTCCACGACCAGCAGAAACTGAAAGAATATGTGACCAATAAGCCGGCCCTACAAGAAATATTAAGTGGGGTTCTATAACAGGAGAAAGACCCCAAGAGTGATATACAACAGAAATTTACAGGGACAATCTATAAAAACAATGTCTTCACAGGCAACATGATGACAATTAATTCATATCTTTCAATAATCACTCTCAATGTGAACAGCTTAATGCTCCCATAAAATGGCACAGGGTTGCAGATTGAATAAAAAGACAGGACCCATCCATATGCTGCCTACAAGAGACTCATTTTGAACCTAAAGATACATCCAGACTGAAAGTGAAGGGATGTAGATCCATCTTCCATGCCAGCAGACCTCAAAAGAAAGTGGGGGTAGCAATTCTTATATCAGACAAATTAGATTTTAAACTAAAGTCTGTAGTTAGAGACACAGAAGAACACTATATCATTCTTAAAGGGTCTATCCAACAACAAGATCTACCAACTGTAAATATCTATGCCCCCAACATGGGAGCAGCCATCTACATAAGCCAACTGTTAACCAAAATAAAGAGTCACATTGATAACAATATGTTAATTGTAAGAGACCTCAATACTCCACTCTCAGCAATAGACAGATCATCTAAGCAGAAAATCAACAAGGAAACAAGAGCTTTGAATGATACATTGGACCAGATGGACCTCATAGATATATACAGAGCATTACACCCTAAAACAACAGAATACTCCTTCTTCTTGAGCACACATGGAACTTTCTCCAGAATAGACCACATACTGGGTCACAAATCAGGTCTCAACTGATAACAAGAGATTGAGATTATTCCCTGCATATTCTCAGAAAACAGTGCTTTAAAACTGGAACTCAATCACAAGAGAAAAATTGGCAGAAATTCAAACACTTGGTAGCTAAAGACCACTCTGCTCAAAAATATTTGGGTCAACCAGGAAATCAAAGAACTTAATTCATGGAAACCAATGAGAATGAAAACACATTGGACCAAAACCTAGGGGATACTGCAAAGGTGGTCCCAAGGGGGAAATACATAGACATCCAAGCCTCACTCAAAAAAGTAGAAAAATCCCGAATTCACCATCTAACTCTACACCTTAAAGAACTAGAGAAAAAGCAACAAATGATGCCTAAGCCACGCATTAGAAGAGAAATAATTAAGATTAGAGAAGAGATCAATGAATTAGAAACCAGAAACACAGTAAATCAGATCAACGAAACTAGAAGCTTATTCTTTGAAAGAATTCATAAGATCAATAAACCACTGGCCAGACTTACCCAAAAGAAGAGAGAAAGGACCCAAATTAATAAAATTATGAATGAAAGGGGAGAGATCATGACTAACACTAAGGAAAGAGAAATAATTATTAGAAATTATTATCAAGAACTATATGCCAATAAACTGAGCAATTTGGATGAAATGGATGCCTTCTTAGAAACCTATAAGCTGCCAAGACTGAAACAGGAAGAAATTGACAAACTGAATAGGCCAATAACCAGTAACGAGATTGAAGCACTGATCGAAAACCTCCCAAAGAGCAAGAGTCCAGGGCCTGATGGATTCCCTGGGGAATTCTACCAAACATTCAAAGAAGAAATAATACCTATTCTCCTGAAGGTGTTTCAAAAAATAGAAACAGAAGGAAAACTTCCAAACTCATTCTATGAGGCCAGCATTACCTTAATCCCCAAACCAGGCAAAGACCCCATCAAAAGGGAGAATTTCAGACCAATATCCCTGATGAATATGGACTCCAAAATCCTCAACAAAATCCTAGCTAATAGGATCCAACAATACATTAAAAGGATCATCCACCACGAGCAAGTGGCATTTATCCCCGGGATGCAAGGGTGGTTCAACATTCGCAAATCAATCAATGTGATAGAACACATTAATAAGAGGAGGGAGAAGAACCATATGGTCCTCTCAGTTGATACAGAAAAAGCATTTGACAAAATACAACATCCTTTCCTGATTAAAACTCTCCAGAGTATAGGGATAGAGGGAACATTCCTCAAGTTCATAAAATCCATCTATGAAAACCCCACAGCGAATATCATCCTCAATGGGGAAAAGCTTAGAGCCTTTCCCTTAAGATCAGGAACACGTCAAGGATGCCCACTCTCACCACTATTGTTCAACACAGTACTAGAAGTCCTAGCAACAGCAATCAGACAACAAAAAGAAATAAAAGGTATTCAAATTGGCAAAGAAGAAGTCAAACTCTCTCTTTTCACAGACGACATGATACTTTATGTGGAAAACCCAAAAGACTCCACCCCTAAATTACTAGAACTCATACAGCAATTCAGTAATATGGCAGGATACAAAATCAATGCACAGAAATCAGTTGCTTTCTTATACAATAACAACGCAACTGTAGAAAGAGAAATTAGAGAAACGATTCCATTTACAATAGCACCAAAAACAATAAGATACCTCGGAATAAACCTAACCAAAGAGGTAAAGGATCTATACTCTAGGAACTACAGAACACTCATGAAAGAAATTGAAGAAGACACACAAAGATGGAAAAATATTCCATGCTCATGGATCAGAAGAATAAACATTGTTAAAATGTCTATGCTACCCAGAGCAATCTATACCTTCAGTGCCATCCCAATCAAAATTCCCATGACATTTTTCAAAGTGCTGGAACAAACAATCCTAAAATTTGTATGGAATCAGAAAAGACCCCGAATCACCAAGGAAATGTTGAAAAAGAAAAACAAAGCTGGGGGCATCATGTTGCCCGATTTCAAGCTCTATTACAAAGCTGTGATCACCAAGACAGCATGGTACTGGCACAAAAACAGACATATAGACCAATGGAACAGAATAGAGAACCCAGATATGGACCCTCAATTCTATGGTCAAATAATCTTTGACAAAGCAGGGAAAAACATGCAATGGAAAAAAGACAGTCTCTTCAATAAATGGTGCTGGGAAAATTGAACAGCCACATGCAGAACAATGAAACTCGACCATTCTCTAACACCATTCACAAAGATAAACTCAAAGTGGATGAAAGACCTCAATGTGAGACAGGAATCCATCAAAATCCTAGAGGAGAACATAGGCAGTAACCTCTTTGACATCGCCCACAGCAACTTCTTTCAAGATACATCTCCAAAAGCTAGTGAAACAAAAGCAAAAATGAACTTTTGGGACTTCATCAAGATAAAAACTTCTGCACAGCCAAAGAAACAGTCAACAACACAAAGAGGCAACCTACAGAATGGGAGAAGATATTTGCAAATGACACTACAGATGAAGGGCTGGTATTCAAGATCTATAAAGAACTTCTCAAACTCAACACCCAAAAAACAAATAATCAAATCAAAAAGTGGGCAGAAGATATGAAAAGACACTTCTCTGAAGAAGACATACAAATGGCTAAGAGACACATGAAAAAATGTTCATCATCATTAGCCATCAGGAAAATCCAAATCAAAACCACATTGAGATACCACCTTACACCAGTTAGAATGGCAAAAATGGACAGGACAAGAAACAACAAATGTTGGGGAGGTTGTGGAGAAAGGGGAACCCTCTTACACTGTTGGTGGGAAGGCAAGTTGGTACAGCCACTTTGGAAAACAGTGTGGAGGTTCCTTAAAAATTTAAAAATAGAGCTACCCTATGACCCAGGAATTGCCCTTCTGGGTATTTACCCCAAAGACACAGACATAGTGAAAAGAAGGGCCATATGCACCCCAATGTTCATAGCAGCAATGTCTGCATTAGCCAAACTGTGGAAAGAGATGAGATGCCCTTCAACAGATGAATGGATAAAGAAGATGTGGTCCATATATACAATGGAATATTACTCAACCATCAGAAAGGATGAATACCCAACTTTTACATCAACATGGATGGGACTGGAGGAGATTATGCTAAGTGAAATAAGTCAAGCAGAGAAAGTCAATTATCATATGGTTTCACTTATTTGTGGAACATAAGGAATAGCATGGAGGACATTAGGAGAAGGAAGGGAAAAATGAAGGGGGGTAATTGGAGGGAGAGATGAACCATGAAAGACCATGGACTCTGAGAAACAAACAGGGTTTTAGAGGGGAGGGGGGAGGGGGGATTTGTTAGCCTGGTGATGGGTATTAAGGAGGGCACATACTGCATGCAGTACTGGGTGTTATACAAAAACAATGAATCGTGGATCACCACATCAAAAACCAATGAAGTATTATATGGTGACTAACACAACATAATAAAATTAAAAATAAATAAATAAGTTAATTAATTAATGAATTAAAATAAAATTAAAAGAAGAAAGAGAATTAGTTTTTTAAAAATTACTTCATTTTTAAACATCTTTAAATATGCTAAATTTGACACGTGTATGGGCATACATCTGATTCAAGAGATCCTGAATCTCCTGAAGTTTAAGAGAAAGATAAAAATCTAGATTTGGGAATCACTGATATATAAGTAATATAAGCCATAGAATGATTATTTTACCTATTATGTTAGTTAAGAGTAGGTTTGGCTAAAAGTAATGGAAAATCCAAAATAAGAGTAGAGCTTAAATTTAAAAAGTTTATTTCTCTTTCCACAAACAAACAGTTCAGGACAGCTAGAGTAGCTTCTCAAAGCCATGTGAAATATAAGCTCTTTCCATGTGCTATTCTGTCATTCTCAAGCCATGGCATTTACTTCATGGCCCAAGATAAATTGCTTGAGCTCCAGCCATCATACCTGCATTACAGTGAGGATAAAGAAGGAAGGAGAAAAGAAATATCCTTTTCCTATGAGAGTGCTTTCTGAAAACAACATACAATATTTCTACCTAATTTCCATTGGCCATACAGTACTTCAATGGATTCATGAGAAAGGGAGTCAGGTTACAGAAGCCTGAGGAATGAATATAAGAGAAGAAAATGAAAACTACAAAGTCAAAAATATTCTTGGAAAATTTATCTTTTAAAGACATAAGACAAAGAGAAGTCATAGATATAGGAATTTGTTGTTTTTACATTGGGAGAGGTTTATGTGTATAAAGCACTGGAAATAAGCCATCAGAACCAAATGGAAGACTTGTTTTAGCTAATAAAATAAGGCCATCATTTAGAAAAAGTAGAAAGAAACAGGAGAGAGACGACTGGTGGGGAAAAAAAATCAAACTTGAACAAAGGAACTGCTCTTCTAGGACTGGCAGAAAACTTCAGTTCAGGTCTGGCATCTCAGAGGTTGAAAGACATTTACTCTTTCCAAGTTCTGGCATATTTTAAAAACAAAGAAATATCAAAACAAAATTACAAAAACAGTAAGTCTTATTTTCAAATACTTACTCAATGACTTAATGGTAAGACTACCTAACTTTTAGTGATATACCTTGAATTTCATTTTTGTACCTTTGTTAACATTACTCCCTATCTGGATTATGCCTCAACACCCACTCAAAGTCCAAAATCAAACTCAAATGTCATTTCCCTTGTGCTTCCTCTGGCCCCTTAACTAGAAATTATTTATTTATCCTCTGAATTTCTTGATCTCTTACATGTACCTCTCTTTTATCACTCATATTTTTCAGTCTTAATTTATAGTTAATTACACATAAGCTTTATCTTCTTTTATATCAATTGTTTTGTCAAATTTGGATCTTAGTTAAAGGATCAACTTCATTCATTTAGCTCCCACACTACTAGAAGAGCTCTGGACCCAAAACTGATAATAAAAGTATTTATACTGTTAATGGAAGAGCCAAGATGTTCTCCATCTCTCATTTTCAACTATGATCATCAGGTTCTCGAAAATATTGCATCATCTCTAGGCTTCCCAAGTGAATCTTTAAGTCAAATACCCAAAATAATTAATATATGCTTTATCTTTGTATAAATACAAATAACTTTTCTTTAAACAAAATCAAATCATAAGTAAAAAAAAATGGACAACTGTAAGCAAAAGAAGTCTACTCATTATCAAACTATTTGCTGGAGATCTAGCTTACCCTAGCAGTAGCATAAACATCAAGAAGTCATTGATGTCCATACTCAAGCAATGTGATGTTGCAGCCAACAGACAGGAACCAGCAGCTGTAACTGCAAGAAGACCATGCTGTGATGTGGCATTCTGAAACATAATGGCTCAGTTTGAACTTAGAAGTTCATACATCAGTGAGGCCAAAAAGGAGAATAAGAACACAGGGCAAAAGTGATGCCAAATAAGAACATCAAGGTACAGCTATTTAGATATAAAGAAAGTGACTGTGGGTCATAGATGGATTATGCCAATCACTCCCACCCTCATAATAAAATACCCATATAGAAACCACAAGAATATACAAAAAAATCAGGTAACATTTCCCCCCTTTTTATACCACAGAACTATCGCAATTATAACCATTTTATCCTCACACACAAAATCAGTCAGGGGAGAACATTTTAGAAAATGTCAGGATTTTTTTTCTACCTTGATGTGAAAAAAAAAACTTGCAAGAAATACACTGTAGTATTAAAAGTTCTGCTTATAACAGTATACTTATATATAATATTGGAGTTTATTATAATCAGATATTTAAAAACCATCATCTATAAAAAATTAATTAAAAATAAATAAAATAAATAATAAATAAAAATAAAATAAAATAAAAACCATCATCTAATAAATCCACCAGAAAAAGCTAATGAGCACTAGAATCAAAACTTAGTCCTTGCTGAAAGAGAAAGCTGATAGCTTAATTACCATTTTCCTGATTAAAGAATAAACAAAGGTAGGAGACTAAGCAACTAATTTAAATATACTAAATCATTTTCCTGGAATTTATATATAAATATAAAATAAAATATAATTGGAATAAAATATAATTGAAGATTATAAAGCTAAATTCAAGAATAATTTAGTAATTCCTTTTTAATGTCCGTACCTATAAAGACATTTGTACAGTCACAGAATTTTAGAGATTTAATGATTCGATAAATCAGTTGCTTTATTCATCTCAATCCCTTACATACATAGGCATTCCATAAATGTTTGTTATCAGGGCACCACTATAACTACTGTCTTTGGACATGCTAGAGGCTGTGTCAGAAGAAAGTAAGCCAACATTATATTACCCCCAGGTAACATTTACTGTTATCATGTTACTGCTTTTATATGTCTTTTCTTGAATAATTATTAAATTATTATTAAACAATAGAGTTAAAAAGGACCTTACTCAAAGGGCAGGGAGCAAGATGGCGGAGGAGTAGGAGACCTGGATTTCGTCTCCTCTCAGGAATTCAGCTGGATAGGGATCAAACCATTCTGAACACCTACAAACTCAACAGGAGATCAGAGAAAAGAATAGCAACAACTCTCTCATCAGAAAAGCGACCACTTTCTGGAAGGTAGGACGTGCGGAGAAGTGAATCCGAGGTGATATTCAGGAGGATAGGCGGCAGGGGAGGGGCCTCCGTCGGCCGCTTCTGGCAAGTGATAGAGCCGCGGAGCACAAAATCGGAACTTTTAAAAGTCTGCTCCGCCGAGGGACGTCACTCTGGTGGCTAAGCGGGGGATAGAACCCTCCGGGACAGTGTGGTCTCAGGACCCTCGGGGTCCCAGAAAGACTGGGGGTGCCTGGTGTGGCAGAGCTCCCAGGTAATGGAGCAGGGAAGCCGGCTGCAGAGGCGGAGCCCAGGCGTGGGCTCTCAGCTCGGGGTTGCCATAAACCGTGAACTACGGCACAGTTGGGCCACTGCTCCTCCAGCAGGGACCCAACAAGCGGCAGATCCGGGGAGACTCACCTTCCTCCCCCGGGAGGAGCCGCGCGGGAGTGCACCGCAGGGATCAGCTGGGTTTGGAGACTCCACCTGGGATCGGGTGCCAGAGATAGAAACGCGCGATCACAGGCTGGGTGAGCACGGAGTGCGGCTGGAGACCGGGGAGATGGGAGTGACTGACGGCTTTTCTCTGGGGGCTCACTGAGGAGCGGGGCCTCGAGTTCTCGGCTCCTCTGGGGCAGAGATTAGGAGGCCGCCATTTTCACTCTCCGCCTCCAAAGCTGTACGGAAAGCTCGCAGGGAACAAAAGCTCCGGAGAGCAAACCCGATCAGATTACTTAGCCGGGAGGGGGCAAGGGTGGGGCAATTCCGCCTCTGGCAAAGACATTTGGAAACCATGGCAACAGGACCCTCCCCAGAAGATCAGCAAGAACAGCCAGCCAAAACCAAGTTTATCAATCAATGAGAACGGCAGAACTCCAGCGCTAGGGGAATACTGCACATAGAATTCATGGCTTTTTTACCATGATTCTTTAGTCTTTCAAAGTTAATTTTTTTTTAACTGTCTTTTTTTCTTTTTCTTTTTCTTTTTTTTTTTTTGAGTTTTTTGTTTTCCCTTTTTCAACCAACATCTTATCAATCCCTTTTTTAAAAAAAAACATTTTTATTTTACATTTTTAGAGTCATATTCTATTCCTTCATAGTAGTTACCCGTATTATTGGCATATATATATAAGTTGTTCTCTCTTTAAAATTTTGAGATAGTTTCTTCTAATAGATTAAAATATACCCTAAATCTCTAGTATATGGTTTTTTCTACTCCCCTGCCTGATCACATCCTCTCCCTTTTTTTTTCTTTTTTATTTTTTTAAACCCTCTTCTTTCTTTTTTCAAACAACTTCTTATCAATTCCTTTTATAAAATTTTTTATAATTTCCATCTTTACAGTCATATTCCATCCCTTCATCATATCAACCCTTATTTTTGTACATATATAAGTTTTACTTACTTTAAAATTTTGGGAGGTACTTTCTTCTAAAAGACCAAAATACACCCCAAATCTAGTGAGTGGCACTGATCTATATACCAGTCTGATCATATTTGAACACATTCTGGTTTTTTGTTGTTGTTGTTCTGTTTTCTTTGTTTTTGTTTGTTTTTATCTTTATCTTTTTCTTTTTCTTTTTGCTTTTTCTTTTTTCTCTCTTTCCATTTCTTTTTCCACTGCTTGAGGTCTTTTCTGATTTGTTTAGAGTATATTTTCTGGGGACGTGGTTGCTCTGCTAGCATTTTGTTCTCTCATTAGTCTATTCTCCTCTGCACAAAATGACAAGACGGAAAAAATCACCTCAACAAAAAGAACAAGAGGTAGTACCAACTGCCAGGGACCTACTCAATACAGACATTAGTACGATGTCAGATCTAGAGTTCAGAATCATCACTTTAAAGATACTAGCTGGGCTTGAAAAAAATATGGAAGTTATTAGAGAAACCCTTTCTGGAGAAGTAAAAGAACTAAAATCTAACCAAGTAGAAATCAAAAAGGCTATTAATGAGGTGCAATCAAAAATGGGGGCGCTAACTGCTAGGATAAATGAGGCAGAAGAATCAGTGATATAGAAGACCAAATGATGGAAAACAAAGAAGCTGAGAAAAAGAGAGATAAACAACTACTGGACCACGAGGGGAGAATTCGAGAGATAAGTGATACCATAAGATGAAACAATATTAGAATAATTGGGATCTCAGAAGAAGAAGAAAGAGAGAGAGGGGTAGAAGGTATAATGGCGCAAATTATAGCAGAGAACTTCCCTAATTTGAGGAAGGAAACAGGCATCAAAATCCAGGAAGCACAGAGAACCCCTCTCAAAATCAATAAAAATAAGTCAACACCATGACATCTAATAGTAAAACTTATGCGTCTCATAGACAAAGAGAAAATCCTGAAAGTGGCTCAGGAGAAGAGATATGTAACCTACAATGGCAGAAACATTAGATTGGCAACAGACCTATCCACAGAGACCTGGCAGGCCAGAAAGGACTGGCAGGACATTTTCAGAGCACTAAATGAGAAAAATATGCAGGCAAGAGTACTACATCCAGCTAGGCTGTCATTGAAAATTGAAGGAGAGATAAAAAGCTTCCAGGACAAACAAAAACTAAAGGAATTTGCAAACACAAAACCAGCCCTACAAGAAATCTTGAAAGGGGTCCTCTAAGCAAAGAGAGAGCCTAAAAGCAACATAGACCAGAAAGGAACATAGACAATATACGGTAACAGTCACCTTACAGGCAATACAATGGCACTAAATTCCTATCTTTCAATAGTTACCCTGAATGTAAATGGGCTAAACGCCCCAATCAAAAGACACAGGCTATCAGACTGCATTAAAAAACAAGACCCATCAATATGCTGTCTGCAAGAGACTCATTTTAGAACCAAAGACACCCCCAGATTGAAAGTGAGGGGGTGGAAAACCATTTACCATGCTAATAGACACCAAAAGAAAGCTGGGGTGGCAATCCTTATATCAGACAAATTAGATTTTAAACCAAAGACTGTAATAAGAGATGAGGAAGGACATTATATCCTACTTAAAGGGTCTATCCAACAAGAAGATCTAACAATTGTAAATATCTATGCCCCTAAGATGGGAGCAGCCAATTATATAAGGCAATTAATAACAAAAGCAAAGAAACACATTGACAACAATACAATAATAGTGGGGGACTTTAACACCCCCCTCACTGAAATGGACAGATCATCTAAGCAAAAGATCAACAAGGAAATAAAGACTTTAAATGACACACTGGACCAAATGGACTTCACAGACATATTCAGAACATTCCACCCCAAAGCAACGGAATACACATTCTTCTCTAGTGCCCATGGAACATTCTCCAGAATAGATCACATCCTAGGTCATAAATCAGATCTCAACCGGTACCAAAAGATTGGGATCATTCCCTGCCTATTTTCAGACCACAATGCTTTGAAACTAGAACTTAATCAAAAGAGGAAAGTCGGAAAGAACTCAAATACTTGGAGGCTAAAGAGCATCCTACTGAAGAATGAATGGGTCAACCAGGAAATTAAAGAAGAATTAAAAAAATACATGGAAACCAATGAAAATGAAAACACAACTATTCAAAATCTTTGGGATGCAGCAAAGGCAGTCCTAAGAGGAAAGTATATAGCAATACAAGCCTTTTTCAAGAAACAAGAAAGGTCTCAAGTACACAACCTAACCCTACACCTAAAGGAGCTGGAGAAAGAACAGCAAATAAAGCCTAAACCCAGCAGGAGAAGAGAAATAATAAAGATCAGAGCAGAAATCAATGAAATAGAAACCAAAAGAACAGTAGAACAGATCAACGAAACTAGGAGCTGGTTCTTTGAAAGAATTAACAAGATTGATAAACCCCTGGCCAGACTTATCAAAAAGAGAAGAGAAATGACCCAAATCAACAAAATCATGAATGAAAGAGGAGAGATCACAACCAACACCAAAGAAATACAAACAATTATAAGAACATATTATGAGCAACTCTATGCCAGCAAATTAGATAACCTGGAAGAGATGGATGCATTCCTAGAGATGTATCAACTACCAAAACTGAACCAGGAAGAAATAGAAAACCTGAACACACCTATAACCATGAAGGAAATTGAAGCAGTCATCAAAAATCTCCCAAAAAACAAAAGCCCAGGGCCAGATGGCTTCCCAGGGGAATTCTACCAAACATTTCAAGAAGAATTAATACCTATTCTTCTGAAACTGTTCCAAAAAATACAAATGGAAGGAAAACTTCCAAACTCATTTTATGAGGCCAGCATTACCTTGATTCTAAAACCAGACAAAGACCCCATCAAAAAGGAGAATTACAGACCAATATCCCTGATGAACATGGATGCAAAAGTTCTCACCAAAATACTAGCCAATAGGATCCAACTGTACATTAAAAAGATTATTCACCACGACCAAGTAGGATTTATCCCTGGGCTACAAGGTTGGTTCAACATCAGCAAATCAATCAACATGATACAATACACTAACAAAAGAAAGAACAAGAAACATATGATCCTCTCAATAGACGCAGAAAAAGCATTTGACAAAGTACAGCATCCTTTCTTGATCAAAACTCTTCAAAGTATAGGCATAGAGGGTACATACCTCAATATCATAAAAGCCATCTAGGAAAAACCTACAGCAAATATCATTCGCAATGGGGAAAAACTGAGAGCTTTCCCCCTAAGGTCAGGAATGTGGCAGGGATGTCCACTATCACCACTGCTATTCAACATAGTATTGGAAGTCCTAGCCACAGCAATCAGACAACAAAAAGAAATCAAAGGCATCCAAATTGGCAAAGAAGAAGTGAAACTCTCACTCTTTGCAGATGATATGATACTTTATGTGGAAAACCCCAAAGACTCCACCCCAAAACTGCTAGAACTCATACAGGAATTCAGTAAAGTGGCAAGATATAAAATCAATGCACAGAAATCAGTGGCATTCCTGTACACCAACAATAAGACAGAAGAAAGAGTAATTAAGGAGTCGATCCCATTTACAATTGCACCCAAAACCATAAGATACCTAGGAATAAATCTAACCAAAGAGACAAAGGATCTGTACTCAGAAAACTATAAAATACTCATGAAAGAAATTGAGGAAGACACAAAGAAATGGAAAAACGTTCCATGCTCATGGATTGGAAGAACAAATATTGTGAAGATGTCAATGCTACCTAGAGCACTCTACGCAGTCAATGCAATCCCCATCAAAATACCATCCACTTTTTTCAAAGAAATGGAACAAATAATCCTAAAATTTGTATGGAACCAGAAAAGACCCCGCATAGCCAGAGGAATGTTGAAAAAGAAAAGGAAAGCTGGAGGCATCACAATTCCGGACTTCCACCTCTATTACAAAGCTGTCATCATCAAGACAGCATGGTACTGGCACAAAAACAGACACATAGATCAATGGAACAGAATAGAGAGCCCAGAAATGGACCCTCAACTCTATGGTCAACTCATCTTTGACAAAGCAGGAAAGAATGTCCAATGGGTCAAAGACAGTCTCTTCAACAAATGGTGTTGGGAAAATTGGATAGCCACATGCAGAAGAATGAAACTGGACCATTTCCTTACACCACACACAAAAATAGACTCCAAATGGTTGAAAACCTCAATGTGAGACAGGAGTCCATCAAAATCCTAAAGGAGAACACAGGCAGCAACCTCTTCGACCTCAGCCACAGCAACTTCTTCCTAGAAACATCGCCAAAGGCAAGGGAAGCAAGGGCAAAAATGAATTATTGGGACTTCATCAAGATAAAAAGCCAAAGAAACAGTCAACAAAACCAAAAGACAACTGACAGGATGGGAGAAGGTATTTGCAAATGACATATCAGATTAAGGGCTAGTATCCAAAATCTATAAAGAACTCATCAAACTCAACACCCAAAGAGCAAAGAATCTAATCAAGAAATGGGCAGAAGACATGAACAGACATTTTTCCAAAGAAGACATCCAAATGGCCAACAGACACATGAAAAAGTGCTCAATATCGCTCAGCATCAGGGAAATCCAAATCAAAACTTCAATGAGATACCACCTCACACCAGTCAGAATGGCTAAAATTAACAAGTTAGGAAACGACAGATGTTGGCGGGGATGCAGAGAAAGGGCAACCCTGCTACACTGCTGGTGGGAATGCAAGCTGGTACAGCCACTCTGGAAAACAGTATGGGTGTTCCTCAAAAAGTTGAAAATAGAGCTACCATATGATCCAGCAATTGCACTACTGGGTATTTACCCCAAAGATACAAAAGTAGGGATCCGATGGGGTACATGCACCCCAATGTTTATAGCAGCAATGTCCACAATAGCCAAACTGTGGAAAGAGCCAAGATGTCCATCAACAGATGAGTGGATAAAGAAGTTGTGGTATATATACACAATGGAATATTATGCAGCCATCAAAATAAATGAGATCTTGCCATTTACAATGATGTGGATGGAACTGGAGGGTATTATGTTGAGCGAAATAAGTCAATCAGAGAAAGACATGTATCATATGATCTCACTGATATGAGGAATTCTTAATCACAGGAAACAAACTGGGGGTTGCGGGAGTGGGGGGTGGGTTGGGAGGGATGGGGTGACTGGGTGATAGACACTGGGGAGGGTATGTGCTCTGGTAAGTGCTGTGAATTGTGCAAAACTGTTGAATCTCAGATCTGTACCTCTGAAACAAATAATGCAATATATGTTAAGGAAAAAAAAAGAAGAAGAAGAAGAAGGTAGCAGGAGGGGAAGAATGAAGTGGGGAAAATCGGAGGGGTAGACGAACCATGAGAGACGATGGACTCTGAAAAACAAACTGAGGGTTCTAGAGGGGAGGGGGGTGGGAGGATGGGTTAGCCTGGTGGTGGGTATTGAGGAGGGCACATTCTGCATGGAGCACAGGTGTTATGCACAAACAATGAATCATGGAACACTACATCTAAAACTAATGATGTAATGTATTGGGATTAACATAAGAATAAAAAAAATTAAAAAATAAAAATAAAATAAAAGGACCTTACTCATTTAACAAATGTTTATTGAGCATCTACACTATACCAGATACTGTCCTAGGTGCTGGAGATACATAAGAGGACAAAAGAGACAAAATTTTTGTCTTCATGTAATTTACAGTCTAATGACCTTAGAGATAAAATATTCCTCATTATTTTTGTAGATGAGGAAACTGAACCCCAGAGAGGTGAAGTGGCTTACCCACATTATACAGTGAGTTTGCTGTAAGACTGAACTTAGAACTCGGTTTCTCCCAGTGTACTTCACTTTCCACTTGACATGCCACCTTAAAACTTTCAAAAAAATTAGAATGCAAAGTCATTGCTTTTCTCTTCCCATTCTCTTTCTCTCTGTCCCTCCCTCCCTCTCTCCTTCTCTCTTTCTTTCCCTTCTCTTCCTCTTTCTCTTCCTCTTTCTCTTTCTCCCTCTCTCTCCCTCACTCTTTTTTCCTGTCTCCCTTCTTCCTCCTTTCTTATCATCCTAGGCCATTATGCATCAGCATCATACTGGCAATCAATTGTCAAGGTTTTAAAACACTTATGGCAATAACAGAAAAATATAATTTATATAGTTATAGCACCTAGCTACTTTTAAGACTATGTTCCTGTACTTTTTCAAATCTGGAGCAAGGAAAGCATAAGAAAGAAAAGAAGGAAGTTAGGAAGGAAAAGAATAAAAGAAGAGAGTTGGAAAGGAAGGAGGAGGTTGGGAAAAACAAGCAAGCAATGCCTTAAAAATGCACACAAACTGTAAATCAAGTTTCCAACACTCTGCCAAATGTTGATTGCTGTAGTTTAAAGAGGAAAATTATAGTCAGTTTTGGTTTTCCTAAATCTAACTTGACAGCAAAGGCAATTAAAAATTGTAGAGACACTATATACAATGGAATATTACTCAGCTATCAAAAAGGATGAATACCCACCATTTGCATTGACATGGATGGAACTGGAGGAGATTATGCTAAGTGAGATAAGTCAAGCAGAAAAAGACAATTATCATATGGTTTCACTTATATGTGGAACATAAGGAACAGCATGGAGGACATTAGGAGAAAGAAGGGAAAAATGAAGGTGGGGAATCAGAAGGGGGAGATGAACCATGAGAAACTATGAACTATGGGAAACAAACTGAGGGTTTCAGAGGGAAGGAGAGTGGGGGTTGGGTTAGCCCAGTGATGGGTATTAAGGAGGGCACTTATTGCATGGAGCACTGGGTGTTATACACAAACAGTGAATCATGGAACACTACATCAAAAACTAATGATGTACTGTATGGTGACTAACATAACATAATAAAATAAAAAATAAATTATAGAGACACTTTCAAAAACAAAACACCTTTTACCATTTGGAGTCTTATAATCCTGGAAGCATTGTTTCCTTTATTATTTTTTATTATTATTATTCATTTGAGAGAGAGAGAGCACAAGCAAGGGTGAGGGTCAGAGGGAGAAGCAGACTCCCCTCTAAGCAGGGAGCCCCTTGTGGGGCTCAGTCCCAGGACTCTGGGATCATGACCTGATCTGAAGGCAGATGCTTAACTGACTGAGCCACCCAGGTGCCCCTGGAATCATTATTTCAATGATGTTCTTGTGTTCCTCAACTAAACTATTTAGAAAAATCGAACATGCATGATACAAATAGGGACTCTTCTTAGATCCTCAATTTATATTGCAAGGGTAGTGATACCATTCACAAATATACATTTTAATTGGCAGAAATGGAAACTGGTTCTTTGAACCCAAATCTGTTTCATCTGTTTCAATTGGCTGCATTCCTTATGTTTGAAAACACTCATATTCCTATATATATATATATATATAATATATATATATTATATATATAATATTTATATATATTAAGAAAAGGGAAAGTTTGTACAAAATTGGAAACACCTTTTGAAATGTGAGAACACTTTGATTCCATCTGGGATCATAACACAGAACAGAAGCTAACTGTACCGATGTGACAAAAAGCAATTAAACCAACAAGCATTTAGAATAATATATATTACAAAGAAAAAGCCAGTTGACTAAATTCAATAAATTTGTTTCTGTTTTTGTTATGCTTTGCTTTTTGTACTATAGCCATTCAAATCATTTTGTGTGTACCAAGTGTTAATGGTTGCAGACTGCTTAAAATGTTTACTGAAAGTTTTGAACTATCTCATAAAAACAAGCAATCAACAAATCATGACATAATAGTGCATAGAATACTTTAAAATATTGACCACTAAGCTTAATGATTTAATTATCTAAAAAGAATGAAAAACATGTAATGAAATCCAACCCATATTTCCTAATTAAAAAAAAAATCATAAGTATACATAATCATAATTTTCATCATGCAAAAAGCTTGCAACTCTCTTACATTTTACTCATCATTTCAAATTTAGGGATGGCTCACTTACATCATTTGTTCTCTAAAAAGTTACCCATGGGCGAGGCTTTTTTTTTTCTTTTCTTTCTTTCTTTTTTTTTGTATGAAAGAAGTAGGTCTAGGCTGTCTAATTGAAATTTCCACATAACTAAAATTTAACTTAAAAGATTAAATATTAAAACTTAGTGTTAAATTTCAACCGATTTAAAGGCAGAGATAAGAAAAGGATGCTCATTATCACTACTATAAGTTAATATTTTTTCTGGTAGTATTGGAGAAAGGGGGAAGGGGTTGTGAAGAAAGAGGAACATTTACTATTATTCATAGAGAGTATGATTGTCTACAGAAAATTAATGAGAATTGGGTGCCTGGGTGGCTCAGTTGGTTAAGCGACTGCCTTCGGCTCAGGTCATGATCCTGGAGTCCCGGGATCAAGTCCCCCATCGGGCTCCCTGCTCGGCAGGGAGTGTGCTTCTCCCTCTGACCCTCCTCCCTCTCATGCTCTCTGTCTCTCATTCTCTCTGTCTCAAAAAAATAAATAAAATCTTTAAAAAAAAAGAAAAAGAAAAAGAAAATTAATGAGAATCAAATAAATGAAACTATTAAAATGAAAAAGAGTTTAGGAAAGTGGTGAAAATAATATATAAAATAAGTATACTATTTTTACTGAGTAAAAACATAATGGAAGGAAATATCCTATTTAAAACAAGAACAAGGGCACCTGGGTGGCTCAGTTGGTTAAGCGACTGCCTTCGGCTCAGGTCATGATCCTGGAGTCCCGGGATCGAGTCCCGCATCGGGCTCTCTGCTGGGCAGGGAGTCTGCTTCTCCCTCTGCCCCTCCCCCTCTCATGCTCTCTCTCTCTCATTCTCTCTCTCAAATAAATAAATAAAATCTTTAAAAAAAAATAAAATAAAAAATAAAACAAGAACAAGACATGTAAAATACTTAATGGTGAATCTATGAAATGAAGAAAAATTCAATATTCTACTATCAGATATAAAGGAATATGCGCACATATGCAGGGAAGTATTTATCTCCTTAATATACAAGGGACTCTGTAAATAAGTAAAGGAAAAGAACACAAGAATTTAAAAATGGAGAAAAGGCATAAATAAGAAAATGAAAAGGGAGATAATTGAATACCAATAAATATTAGAAAACAATTCACTGTTGATAAAAATAAAATATATCTTCGTTTTTAAATTGCAAATATAAAATCACATTAACACTCTATGCTGAGGGCATACAGCTAGAGATACAAATGACTGCATCTTTCTGAAGAGTATTTTAGCAATGCAAAACAAAGTTCTTAGAATCGTCTATTCCCTTTAACTCAAAATTCTACTTTTGTGAGTTTCAAGGAAATAACCATATTTGTTTTTATTTGTTTATAAATAGTTTACTAACATTATTTGCAATTATAAAATATTGGAAACAATCTGAACATTCAACCATATATGATTAGTTAAATAAATTATTCATTTATTTGATGAATACTATGCAGAGATTAAAAGTACCAAAAAATTCTTACTATATTTTTAAGTGTAAAAACATGTAAAATAATCATTGTATTTTTGTTTATATATATGTATATATATACACACTGTACTCTGTCCTCATTTATTAAATAAATTATGCTAACATGTATGTACATTTTCTCAATGCATCAGGGTCATGTTCTATTAATTCATTAATCATTAATAAACATATGTTAACTAATATATTGGTTATTCATTATTAATTATAATTTGTTAAGTTATATTGGTCTGTAACAAGTGACCCTTAGGTGACCTTAAAGGATATGAAAAGGTGTAAATTTATATGACCTCTCATTAAATGACACCAGTGTTCTATCCCAACTTACAGATAAGCAGGAATGAGAGAAACAGGCTTAAGCTGAAGGTTCTTATCCCAAGCACAGAAGTGGGCATATCCCTGAGTATCTCAGGGATATAGTGTCTAAAGCCCAAGGTGAAATTCAAAATGTTTAATCTTGGAAACAAGCTAAATCAATACGTCATTCAAACCATCCAAATCCAAACAGGGAGAGAAATTCTGGGCATAAAATCAACACGATAGAAACTGTGGGATAAACATTTAAAGAAAAGGGTTGGGAACAGTCTAGTATAATTTCTTAAACCAACTATTTGCAGCTACAATGGGCACTTTTTATGACTTCAGTGGCTAAAGATGGGAAATAAACTATGACCTAAAGTGTTCAACTCAAGTACTGCACACACATACTGCTCTGCTTTATAAAGTTCTTAGATTTTATCATTTTACGGTTGACCCTTGAACAACACAGGTTTGAACTGTGCAGGTCCACTTAGACACAGAATTTTTTCAATGCAATACAGTACTAAAAATGTATTTTCATTTCCTTATTGTTTTCTTAAGATTTTCTTTTCTCTAGCTTACTTTATTGTAAGAATATACCATATAATACATATAACATACAAAATATGTGTTAGCTGATTGTTTATGCTATTAGTAAGGCTTCCAGTCAATAGTAGGCTATTAGTAGTTAAATTTGGGGGGAGTCAAAAGTTATACATGAATTTTTGACTGTGTGTGTGTGGTGGGGATGTCAGTGTCCTTAACCTCCACATTGTTTAAGAGTCAACTGTATTTTTTTCTCTCATTTTTTCCTCTGTAACCTACCACTTATGTTATCAATGTGCTTTATCTTTTTCTGAAGAACCCCTGTTCTAATTTGTTGCTTACCATCTATTATGTACTGGAAAATCATATAGCCAAGTATGTTTGAATGTCTTTAGTATAAAAAAAAGTGATGATAAAAATGATGGAGTTAGAAAATCAACATTTTGCAACCATGATACTAATAACTTATTCTGAAAATCAACAGGTACTAAAGCCATTGGATGATATATGAGGAACAGTATAGTATCAATACATTTCTCCACAAATTACATATTAATTACAAACTTTACAGTGGAGCAAACTAGCCAACATCATGTTAAAACCAAAGTTAACATCACTGGTGATAAGAAATGTAATATAATTTAAAGAACACATTTCTTCTATGATATCCCTGCCAAAAATGCATGACCTGAGTATAATCATGAAGAAACATCAGACGAATGCAAACTGAGGTATAGTCCTCAAAATATATGGCCTATAATCTTCAAAACTATCAATATCATAGAAGACAAGAAAGGCTGAGGTAACATTCTAATTAAAGGAGACTAAAAATCACATAACAGCTGAATGCAATGTGTGATCCTGTGTTGCTAAAAAGGACATTATTGAGACATTATTGGGGCAACTGTCAAAATTTGAATATAAACTACATTCCAGAAAATAGTATAGTGCCTATTACCTAATAGAAAGAATAATAAAGGACAAGTAACAAACTATTTTTTATTTAAATTCAATTAGTCTACATATAGTACATCATTAGTTTCAGATGTAGAGTTCAGTAATTCATCAGGGGCATATAACACAAGTAATAAACTATTAACAATGGGCAAATATATGTGAAAGATAATGGGTGCTCTTTGTACTATTCCTACAATGATTCTGTAAGTTTAAAAATTTTTCAAATTAAATTTTAAAACAGATAATAATAGAGTACCTACTTTTATTTTCCTTGAAGCAAAGTACATGGGCTTGACTGATACATATTTTACCTACTCAGATAACTTCTTGGCTAAATACTCTTTTGTTATTTAAAACAAATACAGAGAAATTAAATGTTAATAATTAACAAAATTTTTTACTGTTAGGCACTGAGTTGGATGTACTTATTTTATTGATACGAAATCACACATGTTCATTTTATTCATAAGTCTATACCTTTGCACTATTATTACTTGGACGAAATGAGAAATATATACACTATAGAAATTTGTCAAAATCATAGCCTCAGGCTTCATATACATGATTTCATCATTTGAACTGAATTATAGGTTACAGTCATAATCAGAGAGTTGATAACTTTCTATGTGTGTGCCTACGGCAGTTTTATTGTCTAAGGTGGGAAGCAAGAGGTACATAATTCAATAGTATCATAAAGAATAACTATGAAAGCTATTTATCCAAAAAATTAAAAAAACTTGACTTTGAGAAATTATCAGTATTTTTACTAACAATTTAGAGCTACCAGTAGTTCTAGAAATAGTCAATCATACTCAAGCTAAATAAGAAGTGGCTATAGTGTTCTCCATCTCTCCTGTGAAGCAATGTTTCTCCAATGAGGAGAGAGTGCTTTTAATCCACCTTTGGTGTGATTCTGACAGAAAATAGGAAACATAACTGGACTACAGAAAATGTGGCCCATATGGATCTGTTGTTAACAAGCAGAAATCATCCAGTCTGAATGAAAGATTAACTAAATGTGTTGAAACTGAAATTATCTGCATGATTTGATGTGGTAGTAAAAACTTAGCACCTGAATAGAAATGATTTTATTTCACTCCCAAGACTTGCTATTTTGTTAATGTAAAATAATAGTTATACCAATTAATCTGTGTACTTAAATATCTGTTTTAATTATGTAATAAACATGACAATATTACTTTTGCTGATCAGACCACAATCCTAATTATTTTTTCCTTCAACTATAATTTTCCATAGAACTTTAATCATTCAAATCTGGAATAATAATAATAATGATGTAAATATAACTACTATTAACAGTAGTTGAGCACTTACTAGTGATACTACCACTAATAAACATTTACATAATACTCGTGTACTTGACATTGTGCAAAGTATCTTATGTATAATTAATTTAATCCTTCTAGCAACCATAGGAAGTAGATATTATCATTAGCTCCATTTTAAAAATGAGGAAAGTGAAGTTAAATTACTTGCCAAAGATAAGATTCCTAGTAAGTGGCTGACCTGGAATTTGAACCCAAGTGGCCAACTCTGAAGTTCATTCTTTTAAACTTCTTCAATTACTATGTTTGTATACTGTGCTAAGCACTCTACAAACTTCTCTGGTTTGGCTGCAAGTAACAGAAAACATTATTTAAACTCTCTTAAACAATCAGAAAATGAACAGAATTTACATAATACTTAGTTCAGAAATAAACCAAATTCAGGTTGGCTGATTCAGCCTTTCACTGGTGTCATCAAGAAACCAGATCCTTTCCATTTTCCAGTGTTGCCCAATATGTCAGCTTGTTCTCATTGGTTCTAAGAAGGCTTCCAACGGCAACTTGAATTACATGCTTCTACATTCATGTCTGTTAGTTTGTCAGTTTCCTCTTCTCAGAAGAAGCAGAAAGTAAGATGGAATTGTGCATGCAAGAGATTTATTGAAGGAATGCCTGTGAATGATAAAGGGAAGGAAAGAAAGAAGTGTAGGAGGATCCTTTAGCTACATGTGCCTTAGGAGGACACCTAAACAAAATACAGTTTTGTCAGAAACATGGAATGGGAAACAGATGACAGGTAGGCCACAATCAATATCTACTACATATCTTAAAAATTTTATGTAGTTTGGTGATATGGGAAGTACTAAATAGGACTTAAAAGCAAGGTGAAGAAAGTGGACAATCTTTCACTGAAGTCTTGAATTTGTAACTTCTTGCATTGAAAATTACTTCACATGAGATGGAGCCAAAGTCTTCACTTTAACAATAATCAAACCAGCCAATTAGAATATCTCAAAATCTGAAGTCATAATTTTCTGGTTTCTATGAACAGAAGGCACTAATTTAGTATGGAGTTCAACAGAATGCCTATTGTGAGAGTATTCTTCCTCAGGTGCCAAAATAGTTGCTTCATATTTTTTTAAACTATCCATTCTCATCTTAATCTTAAATTCTGTTGCACTTTTTAGCTTACATATATAAACACTTCAGAAAGTATTTCCATAAGCTGCCACAAGAATTTAGGATTTTCTGAGAAAGTGATCAGTAACTATTTTGTGATTAAAACAAAGCCATGCTCTCAAATTTTGTCACTTTGATAAGCCTTGTCAACTCTCTTACCTCAGTTTCTCCATCTTAGAAATGGTATTCAACGCTTTCCTCATGTATCTGTTGCAAGGAATTAATGTGCTAATCCATTTCAAAGCAATTTATAAGCTATAAAGTGTTGTCTATACATTCTATATAAACTAGTAAATGATAGACTATTATACAAACAGAAGTATATTTACATCACAAAGCTTTGAGACACTGAGCTTATGTATGTGTTTATGAAATAAGCTAAAAAACCTGAGGTAAACAACTACCCACAATAGTTTTTCTATGTGTGGGGGGAAAATGGATTCCGGAATTTCTGGATTAGCTGTCCAGTCCAATCCACCAATTGATTTTTATTTGTCAGAGAGAGGGAGAAATAGAGAGGGAGCACAAGTAGGGGGAGTGGCAGGCAGAGGGAGAAGCAGGCTCCCACTAAGCAAGGAGCCCAATGTGGGATTCAATCCCAGGACCCTGTGATCATGACCTGAACCAAAGACAGACACTTAACCGAATGAGCTACCCAGGCATCCCTCACCAATTGATTTTTAAATTTCTCCTTTAACAGAAGCTTTGTGAGGAGCACCTGAGTGGCTCAGTTGGTTAAGCATCTGCCTTTGGCTCAGGTCATGATCTTGGGGTCCTGGAATTGAGTCCTGCATTGGTCTCTCTGCTCAGTGGGGAGTCTGCTTCTCCCTCTCCCTCTGCCCCTCCTCACTGCTTGTGCTGTCTCTCTCTCTCAAATAAATAAAGTTTTTTAAAAAATAAAATAAAATAAATAACAGAAGCTTTGTGAATAAAATGATAAAGGTTATACCATAGCTTCTATCTGTCTTTCTGTGGTACATAGTAAGCTCCCCATTTTCTGTCTTTACAGAAGCTATGCACAAACCACTGCAATTATATAGGATGGTACAATACCTAGGGCAGAGCTTCATATTAAATCTGGAAAGTTTCAGAAAATGACACTGTGATCAAAGTCAGTTTGACCATTTAGTATGTTAGGTTTTAATATTCATCTTTATTAAGTCTCAAACAAGTTATTTTGGATCAAAGATAGATTTCTTATAATTACCTTATAGTCAGTAATAAACACATCCACCCTCTTCATTCCCAACCTTATCCCTGGGGTGACGTGATGAGAGCCATGTCAAATTTCCTACTCAAGTAAGAGATATTTTATAGGCAAATGATGGAGAACAATGGGGTTTCTTAGTTTATATACAAAAAAAAAAAAAGTTATCCTCCTTCCCTCATGAAAGAAAAGAGTGGACAAAAACTTCTGCTCCTTTGAGATGGAATGGAAATGAGCCTGGATTTTCACCTTAACTTTTTAGAATGTACATATGTCTTTCCAAGGGTTGGATAAAACTTGGGTGCCTCCAGTTTTTAGCTCCAAAGATGCCTCCAAAGGAAACATCTGGGAAATGCTGAGGGAGATAGAACTCTAAGCTTCATGGCACCTTGGGGCTTAACCTAAGGACTTAATTTGGGGTTTAAATGTTTGTCTCTCTTGAATCAGAACAATTATCTGTACAAATGATTACAGATCTAATTTTCATAGTATATAAACAATAAAATGTTCCTAAGAGAAGCAAAAACAAGCATCCCCAATCTTTATATTGTATGCATGTCTTTGTGTTAGAAGGGTAGAGATTTTTACAGGAGCAACAAGAAATCTAAGGAAATTTTATTTCTCACAAGTGGGGACTTTCTGGAATATATTATTATACAATAGTTATATTGAAGTTAATAGAAAAAAAGGAGATGGTTTAGGACATTTGCATTAATAACAATATAACAATTTGTAAAAGGTGTTCCTTTTTTGACAGATGGAAATTGAGTGGTTACACACACAAAGATATATAAATATATGACCCACATCTATACACCAGTTTCATCAATTTAGTTCCTTGTTACTCACTGTAAAAGGATTGCTTAAATCCTGTAGTCCACTGCTATTACTGGAACCATTTCAAAAATTGCCCTGTTCATTCTCATTGCCTGGAAAGATAGACTTATTCCAATGATTTTTTTTTTGTCAGAGAGAATGATGGGTTAGCAAAATGAGAGTCATGTTGCTTGAATTAACTAAATAAGTGGTCAGGGACTTCTGAGTACCTTCAAGCCTTTTATAATAATACACTTACATCCTAGTTGCAGGTGAATGAATGCATGCACTCTGTTATTTCACTCACTGTATATCAAGAAAGTACTGTAATCAAAACAGTAGTTACCACAGTATGGAGCTCTTTGTGGACGGCAGATGGCACTATAAGAAACTGTAAGTGGAGCCGCAAAGGCTTCTAGGAAATGCTCCCTCCCACACAGACTATTCTTCCCTCAAGCTCCTCAAAAAATTTAAGAGGTGAGGCTGACCTAGTGTCTCTACATTCTCTCCAACAGACTGCATTTCAGTTTTCATAGCTTCAGTTTCACCTCCACACAGTGCATCTATATCTCACCTTCCCCATTCATGTCTACTCCCTTGATTGTGATTGTCCTGATTGTCCCTAAGATCTTTTCACAGAACTGCCATCTTTGCCATAAAATTAGACTATGGTCAGAATATTTCCACAACACCCCCAATTTTCTCATCACTCCCAGCATACTACTGATACTGACTGTTTGTTTGCCTAGGAATCATTTTTGATATCTATTTTACCTCTATGAATTTCCTGGACCTACCACTAGTTTTACAGACATGGCCCTAATCTAAATCCTAATCCATCTACTCTAAGGGTAACACAACATCCTTTCTTCTAACTTCCCCCTATCAGTTTTCTCTACACATATAATGTTCCTCTAGTTCTTCTTGCTAATGTCTTGTATTTTCTCTTAGAGCCTTCAAATTTAAGGATAAAGCAGTGTTACTCAAAACAGCAAAAGTATGCATTATCTTTAAATGGACATCTTCCATTCTAACCTCTTTTCAGTGATCCTGATGTTGGACAAACATGGAACTGTTTGTATAGTTCACGATGAATTTCACAGCTGAATGTGTTCCTGTGATTGCCCTGTTGAGAGAATCATTTTATTATTTTCCAAAATTTGTGAATTTTCTCATTCCAAGGTCCCAGACAACCAAAGATAACACAAGAAAATTAGCGTAATAACAGATCTAGCCAAACATATCTATCAGTGGAGAAACCAGAAAGGTGTAAACCAAATGTTTTCACTAATCTGCATCATGTTTCACAGTAACAAAGTAGCAATGAGACTGGATGTTGAACTGCATGGTAGATATGCAAATTTCATTTTAAAACCTCATACTCTTGAAGAGACCTTGCTAACAGAATATTGGAAATTAGCCTCCCATCAAATACAGCATGAGACAACTGCTAAGGATTTTAGTAAAATTAAAATCAGAGCATTTCACAGCCAAGACGGAAACATGCCATATGTCCTCTAATAAGTACAAGGCGAATTAAAATATTAACTCAAGTGAATGCCTGTTGTGTTGAAGCACATGAGACTGCTGACAGTTCTGCTTACATTTCCTCATGTGACTTAAAAATAATTGAGACTTTTCCCTGTGCGCTGCCCAGTACCTTTTTCAAAATCACTGTAAATTCTCAAGGGTTTTTAGTTCCTTAGATAAAGGATATGTTTCCCATATTTCAGCATATTAGATTTCTTACACTGAAAATCTGTATTCACAAAGAATAAAAATATTAGGGACGTTTTACAAGGAGACTAATTAAGAGAAGAGTTTTCTTTATTTCCAAAGGTAATTGTTATAAGCACTAATTAAAGCACATGTTAGGATTTTCTTTATTTGTGGACATGTTAGAAGGCTGGATGGTCTTTGTTAATTTTAGCTTTGGGACAAAAGACTGGCAATGATTTGGCAGGCATTAATTTTTTGCTTCATGCAGCTTCCAAAGCTGATGTATTATTGTCAGGGCTCTTTTTGATATTTGCAAAGCATTATTAAAGTACTTCATCTGTTCTCATATAGAAAAGGTTTCATATAATTTTCTTGTTTCCCTGTACAATAGACATAGCTCAAATTATAAATAAAAACATATTATTTTATTTTTGAATCTGACTTGCTTGCTTTCATGATCACATGCAAAAATGTCTACAGGATCAATGGTCCCATTAAAAAAACAAAACTTAAATTGTCAGACATGATGGGTGGGGAAAGCATGAGAGTCTGTGAATTCCAATCATTAAATATGTGACAGCAATCTCAAAAAAACTTCCTATGAAAAGCATAACAGATTAGAAAAAAAAAAACTGTAGCCAATGTCTTCTAACAATAAGTATATTCATTCTTTTAAATCTGAACTATATAGTGATGTATGGAATTATTGAATCACTATATGGTACACCTGAAACTAATATAACACTGTATGTTAAATATACTGGAATTAATATTAAAAAATAAATATAAACTATTTCATGACACATACCAAGTGCATTTACCCAGTCAACATTCTACCCTATTTTTAAGTGTTTTCCACATAGCCAGTGTGCTTTCTTTTGACTTTTAAATAACAAATTACATTTTCTAGATTTTTTTCTTGCCCCTTTGAACAGTCTCTTAAAGTAAGTTGTAATATAACAGATATTGACAAATGGTGTGGTTATGCATCACTAAAGATGACCAGAGAAATATCAACATCTTAAAGATATTGTTTATTCAGCCATATAATAATAATTATACTTGGGCAGTGTAACAGAGTCACAGAGTCATGAAACTGAAACAATATGTGGTTATCTAGTCTATTCTGCTGACTCCAAGCTAAAACAAAAGATTCTGGAAAGTATCTACACTGATTCCTTCCTTTCCCCTTTTATGGCACTTCTCTTCCTACCTTCTAACTATGGATAGCAAGAGATATCTGTTTAGTCTTCCACTTTCTTTACACTTCTACATCTTTTTTGTCCAACTCACCTGCTATCATGGCTTCAAGTGTTACCTCTTTTCTGAAGAATCTCCAGGCTTTAATCTCTGCATCAAACACTTAGCTCTAGTTTATAATTTCCAACTGGGCTTTTCTACCTGGATTACTTGCCAGTACCTCAAATGCTATGTATTAAAAATAGAATGTCTTTTCCCTCTAAAACCATATGCCCCTGATAATATGACTATTGCATTCAACCAGGCCCCAAGGCTTGGAAATTCTTTTGGGCTCATAACTAATCAATTACCAGGTTTCATTAATTCTTTTGTTTTGGTTTTGGCACTCATTATTTCCTTTCCATTCCAACTACCATTCTTTTTCAAGCTCTTATCAGTTCAGGTATGATTTATTACAATAGCCTCCTAACTGGTCTCTCAACCTCCTCTTCATTTTCTATAAATCACATTGCACTCTGCTATTAGATTAAACTTTAAAAAAAAAACAGACTTTTTGTCATTTAAACTTAAGGACCATTTCAGCATTCCCAATTGCCTGATGTCATAATTCCCATCTGTTTTGTGAAAGTCATGCTAGGCCCATTATGACAAAGGCCAATGGGAATGGAAAGGAAACTGGGGATATGTAAAGATGAAGCTAGATCCATGATTCTAAAACTTTAACACTTTTCATGAATGGTAATGACTATATAATTTGTGGAGCCCCAGTGCAAAATGAAAATGCAAGGCAACTTATTCAAAGTTATTAAGGGTATTATTAAGACTCTCAGAGAGCAACAGCAGAGCACTAAATCAAGCATGGGGCCCTTCTGAGTGTGGGACCCTGTATGATTACAGGTCCCATGCCCATGAAGCTGACTCTGTGCATAAGCCTCACTTGCTTTAAATGTGGATTTTTGTATAGCACCCCTTAGAGACTCAGATTCAGAATGTCTGGTAGAACCTGAGAATCTGCATTTTTAACATGTATCACGGGAGATTTGGAAGCTGTGATCAGTAGACTACACTTTGAGAAATAATCACATAGGGCTAAATTTGCTCCATAGAAAAAGGTTAATAGTTCAAATTATAGTGTCAAAGGGCTTATGACAAATTTTGGTTAATCTGGTGGGGGAAGCACATTGAGAAGGATCTGAAACAATGATGCTACTCTAAAATGGGACCAAGTCAAGCAGAAGCCAAGTCAGTTATCTACAGGATTAAATTCACATCATTATCCTAAATCTCAAAAGCTACCACTACCAGTATACCACCTTGATCTTACTAACTTGCCACTATTACTTTTAACAAGAACTCTCTTCTCCAGAATATGTTGAACATTCAGGTTTACTCTATAACAAAAGTGCTTATACTGTCTTCCTTCCACGTACCAACTCCTTTTGCTCTACCTTTTAGCACTCATTTTAACAGTCATCTCTGATACATAACTGTCCTTAGTTCATAGAACCATTGAATTTTAGAGTTTGAAAGTTGTTTAGAAATCATCTAGTACAATGTTCTTGTCTATAAATGATGAAATTAAAACTCAGAAATTTAGTGATTTATTTAAAACCACAGAGTCAGTGGGAAAACAATAACTAGAACCCCAAGCATCTTTTTTGATTCCCAACCTCAAGTTCTTGCCACTGCACCACACAATTACATTTGATGTCTCTTTTCTCAAATCCTATATCATATATTCATTCATTCATTTGCTTATTCATTCAACATATATTTATTGGAGACCTATTATTTTTCAGAAAATAGGTTAGGAGCTGGGAAAAATGGAATAGATTTGGTCTCTGCTATTATTAATGACATTATCTTTCCCACTCATGTGACACACTTCATCAGTAATTTGTACTCTTATAGAATCTTTAGCATATGTATGTTCTATTTACAATGAAACTGCATACTTCTTTAATACAATGATTTTTGTTTTAATGTTTTTGTTCTCCACAGTCCCTAGAAAATGTATGGGACTATCTTATGAACTTAAGGATATTTAATAACTGTAGCCCCTTTACAAAAAATGGCAGTAACATCCTAGTTATTGTGACTATTGAAACTGTCCCTCAGGCAGAATCATCCCCATGTAATAGAACTCTCCTTTAGAAATATTGCCCTAGTCCAATGTTTTGCACATAATATTCATAAAATATTTTCTTGATAACATTGACAATGAAACTCCAAAAATGTTTCATAGGTGATATAAGAACTCACAGAATGAAGAGTGGATTAAAAATTGAACCTCATGAGAAATAAATAAAGATAAAGCAGTGTGCTGTAGGCTATTGCTAGCAGTACAATATATAAGAGTAGTGGTATATCCACATTTGCTCAGGCTCCTTACAAATAACTGATTTGTAATTTGAATTTGAATTTTCCTTCTTTTGAATTTTAAAAAGCCCTAAATATTCTGTAATTACACCTTTCAAGTTTCTCCTTCAAACTTTCCCTTTACTTTTCTCTTCTCTTCTGTTTTGGAGGAAGTTATGTCTCAACATCTTTCCAAGAAAAAGCAACATCTGTACCCATAAACTTGTTCTCTGGAACTTTCTCAAAAGAATCGGTATTACTCTTACTAATTTAACTATTCCAAAGGGAAAAAAAAAAGAGTCAACATTAATGATCACTTTTCACAATTGTGCACTCTAATATAGGATGTATATTCATTTCTAACTGCTCTTCTGTAAATATTATCTTATTCAATGTTACACTGATTCTATAAGATGTATATAGTAAATGTGACTATTGCAACTTTACAGATGAGGAAATTTGGGTCACAAAATGTTAAATGATTTGCCTACAAACACAGATGGAATTTGGAAAATCTGGGAAATGGCAGAGCCAGCATAAAAACACTAGTTTCTTGACTATAAATTCAACAGTCTTTTCATCTACTACACATTTGTGATCATATCCCCCCATTTTCTTAATTTTCCATCTTTTTTACAGCATTGTTAACTTCCCCTCCCCTAAAAATATGCTCAAATGTCACTATTGAGAAAAGAAAACAAATAAACCTACACTCTACCTGCCTTCCCTTAAACTCCCATTTTTTCTTTTCTCTTCATTACAAACTATATGAAAGAATAATCTATTATTTTTCATCATTCAGCCATTCCTAAATTTATTACAATATAGCTTCTGCCCCACAACTCTACTAAAGCTGCTTTCAACAATGTCACCAATTATTTCTTAATCATCAAATTCTAAGGACTCTGCATAGTTCTCTTAATAACCAGCCTCTCTACAGCAGATGAGGCAACCATACCCACTCTCTTATTCAAGTATTCTCACCTTGGCTATCATGAAACCACACTTCCCATATTTTTTCACACTACTTTTTACATGCATTTATTTTCTTTAACTCTTTCTTCTCCCCTTACCTGTCCTTTAAACGTAGGCAGAACTCAAGTTTCTGCCTTTCTTCAAGGTTGTCATTCCTGTCCTTAAATACTGTCATCCTCTCATATGGTTCCTATCATCACCCCTTCACAGATAAATGTAGATATTCCTAGGTTTTTACCTCCATATACATGTTTCATGGTGATCCATGAACAGTTAAAAATAAAAGTTTTTTTGCAGTTCCTAAAACTTGCCTTTCTCCAATCTAAAATCTATTCCTTTTCTTGTGATGCTTATCTAAATTAATATTAATCTTGTTTCAATATGGTTTCTAAGACCTATTTCCATTACCTCTGCATTTTTTTCATGTCTATGCAAAAACTACACTCCCACAGCTTTAATTCAGGCCCTTAACAACTCTGAATTGTGCCATCTATACAATAGGCATAATATTACTAATCTCACAGGACTACTATTGGGTCAAACTAAGTGATACATGCAGAAGATCATTAAAACTTGTTGAGAAAATGCTAATATAATTCATAGATTTTAACCTTTATCTTGATAGTTCCCCTATTTTTAATAAAAAATTAGTAAGATCATTGTAATTTTCTTGAGGCATGAATTTGAATAAAGTATCCTTAGAGAATGAATCCAGTGGCCTGTCCACCATCTGCTTCAATGTAGTTTCCCACATACATACAGTTAACTTCTATTAAGTGATTATAAATTTCATTACTTTCTGGGGGGAAAATATCCCTGAAAAAAATAATCACTGGAATTGTTGAAGAAAATAAAGACAAAATTAGAAGGCTTAAGAAGTTGATGTTCTATGTATGAAAGTTTAACAACAAATTTTGAAGTCATTCCTTGGTGAAAGAAGAAATCATAATGGACATTACAATATATGTATAAAGAGAGAATTAAAGAATAAATAAATTGCATTCCCCTAAAGTATGTAGAATGCTTTTCAAAATGGCGGCATGTCAGAGGCAGTGCAAGATGGTGGAGTAAGAGGACCCTAAGCTCACTCTGTCCCTTGTTTACAACTAGATATAACTCATATCTAAGTAAATAAAATAGAGAGCATTCCAAAGACTGGCAGAACAAACTCCACAACTAAATGTAGTGAAGAAGCCACATCAGAGAGGTTAGTAAGGGCAAAAAGGGTGGTCAGGAGCTGCCCATAGGAGGGAGGGAGTTGCAGTCATGGAGAGGGGAAAGCACCAGGGAGCCCAACCTCTGGCTTTGAAAACCAGAGAGGCTGAATTCCATGAGTTTTTATAACCAGTGGGACTTGGAGCCTGGAGCCTTAAAAATCAGCTGACTTAACACTGAGCAATCTAGGAGTGCTAGTGAGAGCTGGGTCTCTACATTTAAAAACACAGCAGTCAAAGTAGAGGCAACATAGAAGCAAGTTTGCACAATGCCTGGAGCAAATGGGAGACATCTGTTCATACTAATTTCTGAGCCTGCTGATGGATTTCTCTGGGAACAAAGGAGCTGACAGGAATCTTTTTCCTCTCCCATCCCCCAGCATAAACACAGAGCCATCCCAGGGAGGCAGCACTGCATAGATTCTTGCTACTTAATCTGTTAGCAGTGTGCCCCACCCAGGAGTTTTCCTGAGGACTCACCCACTCCAAGCCTACCAGCCATGGCCCTGGCATTAGTGCAAATTTTGTTAACAATGGGCATGTCAAACCCAGCTGCTGCTTCTGACAACCACACTTCAGGGGATCTTGCCTAGAACTAGTGTTGCTTGCTAACTTGCTAACACCACACATCCTTCCCAAACAACTGGGTGCACAGAGTTTGTGCACCCCAGTCACCACACTCCATGCCTACCCATCCCATCCAGACACCTTGCACTGTGCCCAGCTGCTGTGTGCACAGATGTCATGTACACAGACACCATGCACCTCTGGCTTCCACCTCTGCTGCATGCTGCACCAGCTGCCACCATGCTTTGGGAAATCTGCCTAGGGCTAGTGGCTCAGGGACAATTTCGATAATGTCAAGGATGCACCCTGCCCAGTCATGTTGGGTGCAGACACCACACACCAGGTCCCATTGCTGCTTCATCCTTGCCACTATCTCAGCCATGTGTCTTGTCCCATGGACACTTCTGCTAACATGTGTGGTGCCCTTGGACACCAAGGAGCATCCAGGGATCCTGGTTAGGACTAGTGACTCAGAGCAACTTTTACTAATACCTCCACCCCAAACCCAGGCACTCCTGCAGCCATGCCACCTCAGAGCTGGCCTGCCTGGGTCTCACTAACATCAAAGAGTTGCAAGAACAGTCCACAACAGGAAAAGAGTCAGTGCAGGCATATGGATTGAAGAAAAAAGCAATTGCAAAACACAAGCAACACACATAGGTGATTCCCTTGAAGTGCTGGGTTTTGGTGAACAGAATACATTGCACTGCAGGACACTACAGTCCTGCTCTTCATAAAGCCACTACTTTCAAGAGCAGATGACATAGCTAACTTTTTTAACACACATAAACAGACAGAGAGTTAGACAAAATAAAGAGACAGAAGAATTTGTTTCAAATGAAAGAACACAACAAAATCACAGCATGAGGTCTAAGCAAAACAGAAATAATCAATATGCCAGATCATTAAAGTAATGATCATAAAGATACTCACTGGACATGAGAAAAGACTAGAGGACATCAGTGAGACCCTTAACAGAGAGATAAAGAATAACATATCAGAGATTTAGAACTAATAAATGAAACTAAAAATACAATAGTTGAAATAAACAGTAGGCTACAGAAAGCAGAGGAACATATCAGTGACCTAGAGGATGGAGTCATGGAAAGCAGCAAGCTGAAGAGATGAGAGACAAACAAATACTGCTTAATGAGAACAGACTTAGAGAACTCAGTGACTCTTTCGAGTATAATAACATTTGCATTATAGGGATCTCAAAAGAAGACAGAGAAAAGGGGGCAGAAAATGTGTTTAAAAAAAATAATAGCTAAAAACTTCCCAAATCTGGGGAGGAAAACAAAGATCCAGATTCAGGAGATGCAGAATTCCTCCAACAAATTGAACCCAAGGAGGTCCACAACAAGACACATAGTAATTAAAATGGCAAGAAAAAATATATATATAGTGATAAAGAATTTTAAAGGTTGCAAGAGAAAAGAAGACAGTTACATACAAAGGAAACGCCATAAGGCTCTCAGCTGATCTTTTCAGCAGAAACTTTGCAAGCTACAAGACAGTGGCATGATATATTCAAAGTGCTAAAAGGGAAAAATCTGCAACTAGGAATAATCTATCCAGCAAGGTTATAATTTAGAACAGAAGGATAAATAATTTCTCAGACAAACAAAAACTAAAGGAATTCATGGACACTAAACGACCTACAAGAAATACTAAGGGAGACTCTTGGAGTAAATAAGTGATACCATATGTAAGAGTTTAAACAGTAGAAAACACAAAAGTAATAAAGTATTTCTGTAAAAATCAGTAAAGGGATTCATAAAACAATAAGATGTAAAATATGATGCCAAATATCTGAAAAGTGGAGGGAAGAAGAGTAAAGAATGAGTTCAACATTAAGTGGCCATCAGTTTAATATAGACTGCTATATGCAGAAGATGTTATATATAAACAGAAAGGTAACACCAAATCAAAAAAAAAAAAAATTAATAGACAGACAATTCAAGAGGAGGAGTTAAGATGGCAGAATAGAAGGAGGACCCTGGGCTTGCCTCATTCCTCACAGCTAGATCAACATCAAATCATGTTAAACAACTGGGAAATTGATCTGAGGATTAAGAAAACAATCTGCAAAATTGGAAGGAGAGAATATGGCAAATGCAAGCTTCAGAAATATGAGTTGGGGGGCACCTGGGTGGCTCAGTCCATTGAGCCTCTGCCTTCAGCTCAAGTCATGATCTCAGGGTCCCAGGATTGAGTCCTCCATTGGGCTCTTTGCTCAGTAGGGAGCCTGCTTCTCCCTCTGCCTGCCACTCCCCCTTCTCTCTCACTCTCTCTCTGACAAATAAATAAATAAAAGAAAAAAGAAAAAAAAAGAAATGTGAATTGGAAGAGACAAAAGCCATGGTGCTGCAGAGGGGTGGGAATTCTCTTGGTGGAGTGAAGTCAGGAATTGAAGGAGAGGGTGGGAGAGAGAGCAGTACCTAGGGTTTGCCCAAGGCCCTATGCAGTGGAGATCCCCTGGGTCACATGAATATTTCCCTTCTTGGAGTGCATTTGGAAGAAGGTATTTCACCTCTCCAAGGACAAAGGACGCACTGGGCAGTATTGAGTGACCTTTCAACAGCAGGGACAGAGGAGCATGCAGAGGACTGACAACTTGGTAGCAGCTTTTTGCTGTTTCAACATAGATTCCAGGCACTCCTGCAAGCATGTGACTGCTTTTCTGGGACAGAAAGGGGACAGGCACAGAGATGGGAAGCTTTCCTCCAGGGGAAGGGAGTGGGTCCACACACTGCCAGGTACTTTAAGATTTGTTGGTTTGAATCCCAGTCCCAGCCAAAGATAAAACACAGGAAAACTGTGGCATGGGGTGTGCCAATGGCCAGGCACAGACAGGTTGAGGGCATGGATCTAACAAAGCCTAGGACACAGAAGAGAATATTGTTCACTTTTCTGTGAGGCCCTCCTGAACAGCAGAGGCCATGGGTGTCCCTCCCCAGGATCAAGAGGGTGAGATAACACCATCTTCCATCACGCCCTCCCCCACACAACCCCCACCCACCAGCACGGTTGGACTTCAGAGACAAACATAGTGCCTGGAGGCTGGAGTCCCTTACACCAAACTCCACGCCCCTACACACCAAAGGGAAAAGTTTATATAAGGTGGGTCTGACTGTAAGCCAGCATAGGAGGCTTCTCCCTCAGAAGACCAACAAAGGCCCTCCACACGCATCAAGGCTACTGATCAAAGAGTGCTCCAAAATGTCACCTTCAGTTCTGGTGGAAATAGGACCAGGCTTTTTTTTTCTTTTTTCTTTTTCTTTTTTTTCTTTTTTATTTCTCTTTTTTCCTTTCTTTTAGTTTTTCTTTTTTATTATAATTTTTTCTTTTTTCTTTGGCATAAGGCTTACAGATTTGTTGTTTTTTTTTTTTTTTTACCATTTAATGTGTTACCTTTATTTTTTTTAAATTTTATTTGTTATGTTAGTCACCATACATCATTACTTTTTGATGTGGTGATCCACGATCCATTGTTTTTGTATAACACCCAGTGCTCCATGCAGTATGTGCCCTCCTTAATACCCATCACCAGGCTAACCAATACCCCCTAGCTCCTCCCCTCTAAAACCCTGTTTGTTTCTCAGAGTCCATAGTTTCTCATGGTTCATCTCTCCCTCCGATTCCCCCCACTTCATTTTTCCCTTCCTTCTCCTAATGTCCTCCATGCTATTCCTTATGTTCCACAAATAAGTGAAACCATATGATAATTGACTTTCTCTGCTTGACTTATTTCACTTAGCATAATCTCTTCCAGTCCTATCCATGTTGATGCAAAAGTTTGGTATTCATTCTTTCTGATGGCTGAGTAATATTCCATTGTATATATGGACCACATCTTCTTTATCCATTCATCTGTTGAAGGGCATCTCTGCTCTTTCCACCATTTGGCTATTGTGGACATTGATCCTATGAACATTGGGGTGTATATGGCCCTTCTTTTCACATCTATGTCTTTGGGGTAAATACCCAGGAGTGCAATTCCTGGGTCATAGGGTAGCTCTATTTTTAAATTTTTGAGGAACCTCCACACTGTTTTCCAAAGTGGCTATACCAACTTGCCTTCCCACCAACAGTGTAAGAGGGTTCCCTTTCTCCACAACCTCTCCAACATTTGTTGTTTCTTGCCCTGTCCATATTTGCCATTCTACCTGGTGTAAGGTGGTATCTCAATGTGGTTTTGATTTGGATTTCCCGGATGGCTAATGATGATGAACATTTTTTTATGTGTCTGTTAGCCATTTGTATGTCTTCTTCAGAGAAGTGTCTTTTCATATCTTCTGCCCACTTTTTGATTTGATTATTTGTTTTTTGGGTGTTGAGTTTGAGAAGTTCTTTATAGATTTTGGATACCAGCCCTTTATCTGTAGTGTCATTTGCAAATATCTTCTCCCATTCTGTAGGTTGCCTCTTTGTGTTGTTGACTGTTTCTTTGGCTGTGCAGAAGTTTTTATCTTGATGAAGTCCTGAAAGTTCATTTTTGCTTTTGTTTCACTAGCCTTTGGAGATGTATCTTGAAAGAAGTTGCTGTGGGCGATGTCAAAGAGGTGACTGCCTATGTTCTCCTCTAGGATTTTGATGGATTCCTGTCTCACATTGAGGTCTTTCATCCATTTTGAGTTTATCTTTGTGTATGGTCTTAGAGAATGGTCAAGTTTCATTGTTCTGCATGTGGCTGTCCAATTTTCCCAGCACCATTTATTGAAGAGACTGTCTTTTCTCCATTGCATGTTTTTCCCTGCTTTGTCAAAGATTATTTGACCGTAGAGTTGAGGGTCCATATCTGGGTTCTCTATTCTGTTCCATTGGTCTATATGTCTGTTTTTGTGCCAGTACCATGCTGTCTTGGTGATCACAGCTTTGTAATAGAGCTTGAAATGGGGCAACGTGATGCCCCCAGCTTTGTTTTTCTTTTTCAACATTTCCTTGGTGATTCGGGGTCTTTTCCAATTCCATACAAATTTTAGGATTGTTTGTTCCAGCACTTTGAAAAATGTCATTAGAATTTTGATCAGGATGGCATTGAAGGTATAGATTGCTCTGGGTAGCATAGACATTTTAACAATGTTTATTCTTCCGATCCATGAGCATGGAATGTTTTTCCATCTTTGTGTGTCTTCTTCAATTTCTTTCATGAGAGTTCTGTACTTCCTAGAGTATAGATCCTTTACCTCTTCGGTTAGGTTTATTCTGAGGTATCTTATGGTTTTTGGTGCTATTGTAAATGGAATCATTTCTCTAATTTCTCTTTCTACAATTGCGTTGTTATTGTATAAGAAAGCAACTGATTTCTGTGCAGTGATTTTGTATCCTGCCATATTACTGAATTGCTGGATGAGTTCTAGTAATTTGGGGGTGCAGTCTTTTGAGTTTTCCACATAAAGTATCACGTCATCTGCGAAAAGAGAGAGTTTGACTTCTTCTTTGCCAATTTGAATACTTTTCATTTCTTTTTGTTGTCTGATTGCTGTTGCTAGGACTTCTAGTACTATGTTGAACAATACTGGTGAGAGTGGGCATCCTTGACATGTTCCTGATCTTAAGGGAAAGACGCAGCTTTTCCCCATTGAGAATGATATTCGCTGTGGGTTTTTCATAGATGGATTTTATGAACTTGAGGGATGTTCCCTCTATCCCTATACTCTGAAGAGTTTTAATCAGGAAAGGATGTTGTATTTTGTCAAAGGCTTTCTCTGCATCAATTGAGAGGACCATATGGTTCTTCTCCCTCCTCTTATTAATGTGTTCTATCACAATGATTGATTTGTGAATGTTGAACCACCCTTGCATCCCGGGGATAAATCCCACTTGCTCGTGGTGGATGATCCTTTTAATGTATTGTTGGATCCTATTAGCTAGGATTTTGTTGAGGATTTTGGAGTCCATATTCATCAGGGATATCGGTCTGAAATTCTCCTTTGTGATGGGGTCTTTGCCTGGTTTGGGGATTAAGGTAATGCTGACCTCATAGAATGAGTTTGGAAGTTTTCCTTCTGTTTCTATTTTTTGACACAGCTTCAGTCGAATAGGTATTATTTCTTCTTGAATGTTTGGTAGAATTCCCCAGGGAATCCATCAGGCCCTGGACTCTTATTTTTTGGGAGGTTTTGGATCACTTCTTCGGTCTCATTACTGCTTATTGGCCTATTCAGGTTGTCAATTTCTTCCTCTTTCAGTCTTGGCAGCTTATAGGTTTCCAGGAAGGCATCCATTTCATCCAGATTGTTCAGTTTATTGGCATATAGTTGTTGATAATAATTTCTAATAATTGTTTCTATTTCCTTGGTGTTAGTCGTGATCTCTCCCCTTTCATTCATAATTTTAGTAATTTGGGTCCTTTCTCTTTTCTTTTGGATAAGTCTGGCCAGTGGTTTATCAATCTTATGAATTCTTTCACAGAACCAACTTCTAGTTTCATTGATCTGATCTACTGTGTCTGGTTTCTAATTCATTGATGTCTGCTCTAATTTTAATTATTTCTCTTCTAATGCATGGCTTAGGCATCGTTTGTTGCTTTTTCTCTAGTTCTTTAAGGTGTAGAGTTAATTGGTGAATTCGGGAATTTTCTATTTTTTTAAGTGAGGCTTGTATGGCTATGTATTTCCCCCTTAGGACCACCTTTGCAGTATCCCATAGGTTTTGGACCGATGTGTTTTCATTCTCATTGATTTCCATGAATTGTTTGAGTTCTTCTTTGATTTCCTGGTTGACCCAAACATTCTTGAGTAGAGTGGTCTTTAGATTCCAAGTGTTTGAATTTCTGCCAAATTTTTTCTTGTCGTTGAGTTCCAGTTTTAGAGCATTGTGGTCTGAGAATATGCAGGGAATAATCTCAATCTTTTGGTATTGGTTGAGACCTGATTTGTGACCCAGTATGTGGTCTATTCTGGAGAAAGTTCCATGTGCACTAGAGAAGAATGAGTATTCTGTTCTTTTAGGGTGGAATGCTCTGTATATATCTATGAGGTCCATCTGGTCCAATGTATAATTCAAAGTTCTTGTTTCCTTGTTGATTTTCTGCTTAGATGATCTGTCCATTGCTGAGAGTGGAGTATTGAGGTCTCTTACAATTAACGTATTGTTATCAATATGACTCTTTATTTTGGTTAACAGTTGGCTTATGTAGATGGCTGCTCCCATGTTGGGGGCATAGATGTTTACAATTGTTAGATCTTCTTGTTGGATAGACCCTTTAAGAATGATATATTGTCCTTCTGTGTCTCTAATTACAGGCTTTAGTTTAAAATCTAATTTGTCTGATATAAGAATTGCTACCCCAGCTTTCTTTTGAGGTCCGCTGGCATGGAAGATGGATCTCCATCCCTTCACTTTCAGTCTGGATGTATCTTTAGGTTCAGAATGAGTCTCTTGTAGACAGCATATGGATGGGTCCTGTCTTTTTATCCAATCTGCAACCCTGTGCCGTTTTATGGGAGCGTTTAGGCCATTCACATTGAGAGTGATTATTGAAAGATATGAAATAATGTCATCATGTTGCCTGTGAAGATATTGTTTTTATAGATTGTCCCTGTAAATTTCTGTTGTATATCACTCTTGGGGTCTTTTTCCTGTTATAGAACCCCACTTAATATTTCTTGTAGGGCCAGCTTAGTGGTCACATATTCTTTCAGTTTCTGCCGGTCGTTGAAGCTCTGCATCTCTCCATCCATTCTAAATGACAGCCTTGCCAGATAAAGTATTCTTGGCTGCGTGTTCTTCTCATTTAGTACCTGAATATGTCTTGCCAGGCCTTTCTGGCTTGCCGGGTCTCTCTGGATAGGTCTGACGTTATTCTGATGTTCCTCCCTCTGTACATAAGAAATCTCTTTCCCCTAACTGCCCTTAAGATGGTTTCTTGGTTCTAAGATTTGCAAGTTTTACTATTACATGCTGGGGTGTTGGCCTGTTTTCCTTGATCTTGGGAGGGGTCCTCTCTGCCTCTAGGACACGAATGTTTGTTTCATTCCCCAGATTAAGGAAGTTCTCAGCTATGATTTGCTTAAATACATCTTCTAGTCCTCTCTCTCTCTCCACTCCATCTGGGATTCCAATTATTCTGACATTGGAACTCTTCATGGTGTCACTTATTTCTCTGATTCTATTTTCATGGATTCTAAGTTGTTTTTCCCTGGCCTCCTCTTTTCCCTTTTTATCTATTATATTGTCTTCCAGGTCGCTTATTCATTCTTCTGCCACACTTACCCTAGCTGTTAGATTATCTAGATTGGATTGGATCTCATTGATAGCATTTTTAAGTTCTGCCAATTCAGCTTTCGTTTCTGCCCTTAGAGACTCTATCTTGCCTTTAATTGATTTCTCCATTCTAGCTATTGTCTTCACAATTGCTAGCCTGAATTCCATCTCCGACATCTTGGTTATGTCTTCATGCATTTGTAAATCTGCGGCATAAGTCATATTCTCTGAGTCTTTTCTATTTTGGGGGTTCCTCCTCTTAGTCATTCTGTTGATGGGTGTTTGAGGTAATGTATAGAGTCCAAATTATTGCCCAGAACCCAAGCAAGATGCACCTGTTTTCTTGGGACCTTAGGGTTGCTGGCCTCTTGTTTTCCCAGCCTGTCTTCTGTGGGAGGGGCCTGCCATGCTGTTACTCAGGCAACCCTGTTTAGGCAGAGTTGCCCTGCCCCCTGTGGTGGGGGATGGGGCTTTTGTTCTCTGGTGGCTTTCCACGTCTCTTCCGTGAGTCAGAGCAGAAGAGACAGTTTCCAACCCTCTGCCTCAGAGCAGAGAGATCGCAGTCTGTTCTTCAGTGAGCTCTCCAGGCCACACTGTCTCTGTTTCTGTCTGTGCTGCTATAAACTGCAGTCCTGTGTTGTGTGCCCCTCCACAGTGCTCCCAGTCCTGCCTCCAGGTCGGGGCACGTCTCTGCCCATGTGCTTCTAAAACCGCCAGCCACTCCCAGTTTGCACACACATGACCCCACTGCTCCAGGGTTCCACCTCGGGGGCTGCCCTAAAGTCCTTTCCTTGCCGCTACTGGTCTGCCAGTCTGTGCCCGGTCCGCAGCATGCGAGGCTGTCACTCACCAGCGGTGTAGGATCCCCATGGCCAGACACCCTCCCACTGTCTTTTATCCTCCTATATCTGCCCACGGAATCATGGCTCCCTGCTTTGTATCTTGAACATCCTACTAAAGAATAAATGGGTGAACCAGGAAATTAAAGAAGAAATAAAATAATACATGGACATAAATGAAAATGAAAACATGACAGTCCAAAACCTTTTGAATGCAGCAAAGGTGGTCCTAAGAGGGAAGTATATAACAATACAGGCCTTCCTGTAGCAAGAAAAGTCTCAAATACACAACCTAACCTTACATCTAAAGGAGATGGAAAAGAGATAGAAAAAGACTAGCCAATAAAGCCTAAATCCAATATAAGAAGGGAAACAATAAAGGTTAGAGCAGAAATCAAAATATAAAAATAAAAAATAATACTAAAACAGATCAATGAAACTAGGAGCTGGTTCTTTGAAAGAATTACAAAGTTGATAACCCCCTAGCCAGAACTATAGTAAAGACAAGAGAAGGGACACAAATAAAATCAAGAATGAAAGAGGAGAGATCACAAAAAAACACCACAGAAATACAATTACAAGAGAATATTATCAGCAATTATATGTCAATGAATTGGGCAATCTGGAAGAGATGGATAAATTCCAAGAAACATGTAAACTACCAAAACTGAAACAGGAAGAAATAGAAAATTTGAACAGACCCATAAACAGCAAAGAAATGGAATCAGTATTAAAAAATCTCCCTAAAAAAAAACAGTCCAGGACCAGAAGGCTTCCCAGAGGATTTCTAACAAATATTTAAGGGAGAGTTAATACTTATTTGTCTGAAGCTTTTCCAAAAAATACAAATGGAATGAAAACTTTCAAACTCATTTTACAAGGCCAGCATTACCAAAGCCAAACAAAGACACCACTAAAAAGAGAGTTGCACACCGATATCCCTGATGAACTTGGATTCAAAAATTCTCAACAAGATGCTAATCAAATTCAACAGTACATTTAAAGGATTATTCACCATGATCAAGAGGGTTTTTTTCCTGGGCTTCAGGGGTGGTTCAATATCCACAAAACAATCAGTGGGCTATATCACATTAATAACAGAAAGGATAAGAACCCTATGATCCTCTCAAAAGATGCAGAAAAAGCATTTGATTGAATACAGTGTCCTTTCTTGATAAAAACCCTTAAGAAAGTAGGGATAGAAGGAACTTACCTCAACATCATACAGGCCCTATATGAAAGACCAATAGCTAATATTATCCCCAATGGGGAAAAACTGAGAACTTTTCCCCTAAGGTCAGGAACACGACAGGGATGTCCAGTCTCACCACTATTGTTCAACATAGTACTGTAAGTCCTAGCCTTAAAAATCAGACAACAAATGGAAATAAAAGACATCCAAATTGGCAAGGAAGAAGTCAAACTTTCATCCTTCACAGATGAAATGATAGTCTATGTAGGGTTCCCAAAAAACTCCACCAAATCTTTGCTAGAACTGATTCATGAATTCAGCAAAGTCTTAGGATATAAAATCAATGTATGGAAATCTGTGGCATTTCTATACACCAATAATGAAGCAACAGAAAGAGAAATCAAGGAGTCAATCCCACTTATAATTTCACCTAAAACCATAAGATACCTAGGAATAAACCTAACCAAAGGGGTAGAAGATCTATACTCTGAAAACTATAGAATACATATGAAAGAAATAGAAGAAGACACAGAGAAATGGAAAAACATTCTATGCTCATGGGTTGGAAGAACAACTATTGTTAATGAATTTATTTATTTTTAGAAACAAAAAGAGTGTGAAAGTGGGAGGAGGCTCAGAGGGAGAGGGACAAGCAAAGTACATGCTGAGTTTGGAGCCCAATGTAGGGTTTGATCCCTCAACACTGAGATCATGACCTGAGCCAAAATCAAAAGTCTGACACTAAACTAACTAAGGCATACAGCACCCAGGAACAAATATCATTATAATGTCCATACTACCCAAAACAATCTACACATTCAATGCAATCCTGATCAAAATAACACCAGTATTTTTCACAGAGGTATAGCCAACAATCCTAAAATTTGTATGGAACCAGAAAAGAGCTCAAATAGCCAAAGTAACCTTGAAAAAACAAAACAAAACAAAAAAGCCAAGTGGGAGGCATCACAATCCAAAACTTCAAGCTATATTCCAAAACTGTAGTCATCAAGAGACTATAGAGTACTGGCACAAAACAGACACATGGATCAATGGAACAGAATAGAAAACCCAAAAATGGATACACAACTATATGGTCAACTAATCTTTGACAAAATAGGAAAGAGTATCCAATGGAAAAAAGTCATTCTCTTCAACAAATGGTTATGGAAAAACTGGACAGCCACATGCAAAAGAATTAAACTGGACCACTTTCTTATACCATACACAAATATAAATTCAAAATGGATGAAAGACTTAAATGTAAGATAGGACTCCATCAAAATCCTAGAAGAGAATACACAGGCAGCAACCTCTTTGACCTTGGCTGCAGCAACTTCTTACTAGAAACGTCTCCAGAGGCAAGGAAAACAAAAGCAAAAATGAACTATTGGAACTCATCAAGATAAAAAGCTTTTGCATAACAAAGGAAACAATAAAACTAAAAGAAAACTGATGGAATAAGAGAAGATATTTGCAAATGTCTTATCAGATAAAGGGCTAGTATCCAGCATCTTTGTAGCTATAGATCAATATAGATAGATATAGATCAAACTCAAACTCCAAAAAATAAATAATACAGTTAAAAAATGGGCAGAAGACATGAACAGATATTTCTCCAAAGAAGACATACAAATGGCTAACAGACACATGAAAAAATGCTCAACATCACTCATCATCAGGGAAATACAAATCAAAACCACAAGGAGGTAAGACCTCACCCCAGTCAGAATGGCTAAAATTAAAAACTCGGGAAACAACAGATGTTGGCGAGGATGCGGAGAAAGGGGAACCCTCCTATACTATTGGTGGGAATGCAAGCTGGTGCAGCCACTCTGGAAAATAGTGTGGAGGTTCCTCAAAAAGTTAAAAATAGAGGGGTGCCTGGGTGGCTCAGTTGGTTAAGCAGCTGCCTTCAGCTCAGGTCATGATCTCCAGGGTCCTGGGATCGAGCCCCACATCAGGCTCCCTGCTCAGCAGGGAGTCTGCTTCTCCCTTTCCCTCTGCCTGCCACTCTGCCTACTTGTGCTCTCTATCTCTCTGTCAAATAAATAAATAAAAAATATCTTTAAAAAAAAAGTTAAAAATAGAGCTACCCTACAACCTAGCAAATGAACTACTAGGTATTTACCCAAAGAATACAGATGTGTTCATTCAAAGGGGCACATTCACCCCAATGGTTATAGCAGCACTATCCACGATAACCAAATTGTGGAAAGAGTCCAAATGTCCATCGAATGATTAATGGATAAAGAAGTGGTGTTATATATACAATTGAATATTACTCAGCCATCAAAAAAATGAAATCTTGCCATTTGCAACCATGTCAATGGAACTAAAGTGTATTATGCTAAGCGAAATAATGCAGTCAAAGAAAGACAAATATTATACAGTTTTACTCGTTTGGAATTTAAGAAACAAAACAGATGAACATAGAGGAAAAGAAGGAAAAATGAAATAGCATTAAAAGAGAATGGTGGCTAAAACCATAAGAAACTCTGTAGTTAAGAGAACAAACTGAAGATTGCTGGAGGGAAGGTGAGTGGGGGTTGGGCTAAATGTGTGATGGGTATTAAAGAGAGCACTTGGGAAGAGCACTGGGTAGTATATGTAAGTGATGAATCACTAAATTCTATTCCTGAAACCAATACTACACTATATGTTAACTAACTTGAATTTAAATAAAGAAAATATAATTTAAAAAACAAAACTGGTGGGCGCCTGGGTGGCTCAGTTGGTTAAGAGACTGCCTTCGGCTCAGGTCATGATCCCAGGGTCCTGGGATCAAGTCCCGCATCAGGCTCCCTGCTCTGCGGGGAGCCTGCTTCTCCCTCTCCCACTCCCCCTGCTTGTGTTCCCTCTCTCGCTGTGTCTCTCTCTGTCAAATAAATAAATAAAACCTTTAAAAAAAAACAAAAAACAAACAAACAAACAAAAAAACTGGGTGCCTGGGTGGCTCAGTTGTTAAGCATCTGCCTTCAGCTCAGGTCATGATTCCAGGGTCCTGGGATCGAGTCCCACATCAGGCTCCCTTCTTGACAGGAAGCCTGCTTCTCCCTCTCCCACTCCCCCTGCTTGTGTTCCTGGTCTCCCTATCTCTCTCTCTGTCAAATAAATAAATAAAATCTTTAAAAAAAATAAAAAATTTAAAAATTTAAAAATAAACTAAAAAAGAAAAAAACAAACAAACAAAATAACAAAAACCATTACTAGATATGCAAAAAATATAGAGTATGAATGCAAGTATATCCCTAAAGAAAACCAACAAACCATGAAAGACAGAACAGGAAGAAATGATCAGAAAAAGCTACAAAAACAACCAGAAAACAAGTAAAAAATATGGCAATAAATACATATCTATCACTAATTACTTTGAATATAAAGTCTGTAAAAAGAGACAAAGAATGACACTATATAATAATAAAGAGGACAATTCAACAAGAAGATATAATTGAAAATATTTACACATCCCAATATGGGAGCACCCAAATACATAAAGCAATTAATAACAAAGGAACTAATCAGTAGTAATACAATAATTGTAGGGGCCTTTAACACCCTGCTTACATCAATAAACAGAATATCCAAAGAGAAAATAAACAAGGAAACATTGGCTTTGAATGGCACATATATTAAGAAACATTCTGTCCTACAACAGCAGAATACACATTCTTTTCAAATGGATGGGGAATATTTTCCAGAATAGATCACATATTAGGCCACAAAACAAGTCTCAACAATTTCAAAAAGATTGAAGTCATACCATGCATCTTTTCTGACCACAACAATATGGAATTAGAAATCAACCACAAGAAAAAAATCTGGAAAGACCACAAATACATCAAGTAACATGCTACTAAACAAGGAATGTATCAACCAAGAAATAGAAGAAATCAAATTACATAGAAACAAATGAAAATGAAAATACAATAGTCTAAAACCTCTGTGATGCAGCAAAAGCAATCTTAGGAGGAAAGTTTATAGCAACACAGGCTTTCCTCAAGAAGCAAGAAAAATCTCAAATAAACAACCTAACCTTACACCTAAAGGAGTTAGAAAAAGAGCAACAAACAAAACCCAAAGCAGCAGAAGGAAGGAAATAATAAAGATAAGAGCAGAAATAAATGATATGGAAACTACAAAAACAATAAAACAGGTCAATGAAACCAGGAGCTGGTTCTTTGAAAATATCAACAAAATTGATAAACCTTTAGCCAAAATCATCAAAGAGAAAGAGAAAAAAGGACCCAAATAAATAAAATCAAAAATGAAAGAGGAGAAGTAATAACCAACACCACAGAAATACAAATAATTGTAAGACAATATTATGAAAAACTACATGCCAAAAAATTAGACAACATAGAAGAAATGAATAATTTCCTAGAAACATATAACCTACCAAACCTGAAGCAGAAAGAAATAGAAAATTTGAACAGATCAATTACCAGCAAGGAGATTGACTGGCAATGAAAAAATTCCCAACAAATAAAAGTCGAGGAACATATAGCTTCACAAGCAAATCCTACCAAACATTTAAAGAGTTAATACCGATTCTTCTCAAACTATCCCAAAAAATAGAAGAAGGAAGACTTCCAAAGTCATTGTGTGAGGCCAATGTCACCCTGATACCAATACCAGTTAAAGACACCACCAAAAAAGAACACTACAAGCCAATACCTTCAATAAACATAGATTCAAAAATCCTCAACAAAATACTAGCAAGCCAAATCCAACAATACATTAAGAAAATTATTCACCATGGTCAATTGGATTTATTCCTGGAATGCAAGGGCAGTTTGATATTTATGAGTCAATCAATGTGCTATATCACATCAATAAGAGAAAGGATAAAAACCATATGACCATTTCAATAGACACAGAGAAAGCATTTGACAAAGTACAAAATTCATTCATGATAAAAGCCCTCAAGAAAGTAGGTTTAGAGGGAACATACCTCAAAATGATAAAGGCCATATATGAAGAACCCACAGTGAACATCATATTCGATGGGGAAAACCTGAGAATTTCCCTCTAAGGTCAGGAACAAGACAATGACATCCACTCTCACCACTTTGTTTCAACATAGTACTGGAAGTCCTAGCCACCAATCAGACAAGAGAGGTAGAAGAAATGAAAGGCATCCAAATCAACAAGGAAGAAGTCAAACTTTCACTATTTGCAGATAACATGATACTATATGTAGAAAACCCAAAAGACTCCACCAGAAAACTACTAGAACTGATAAATGAATTCGGTAAATTAGCAGGATACAAAACCAATATGAAGAAATCTGTTGCATATCTTATACTAATAAGGAAGCTGTGAAAAGAGATATTAAGAAAACAAATTTGCAATTGCACCCAAAATAATGAAATACCTTAGAATAAACCTAACCAATGAGATGGAAGAGCTGTGATCTAAAAACTATAAAACACTGTTGAAAGAAATTGAAGATGACACAAAGAAATGGGAAAATATTCCATGTTCATGGATTGGAAGAACAAATATTGTTAAAATGTCTATAATACCCAATGCAATCTACAGATTTAATGCATTACCTATCAAAATACCAGAAGAATTTTTCAAAGAACTGGAACAAAAAATCCTAAAATTTATATGTAATGACAAAAAACTCTGAATTGTCAAAGCAATTTAAAAAAAGAAAAGCAAAGCTGGAGGGATCACAGTTCCAGACTTCAAGTTATATTGCCAAGCTGTGGTAATCCAATGGAATATTATTCAGCCATAAAAAAAAAAATGAAATCTTGTCATTTGCGATGACATGGATGGAGCTAGAGAACATGTGCTAAGTGAAATAACCCAGAGAAAGACAAATACCATATGATTTTGCTCATGTGTGGAATTAAAGAAACAAAACAAATGAACAAATGGAAATAAAGAAAGAGAAGCAAATCAAAAAACAGACTCTTAACTATAGAGAACAAACTGATGGTTACCAGAGGGGAAGTGTGTGGGGGGATGGGATAAATAGGTGATGGAAATTAAGGAGTCACCTATTGTGATGAGCACCAGGTGTAGTATGGAAGTTTTGAATCACTATATTGTACACCTCAAAATAATATTACACTGTATGTAAACTATCTGGAATTTAAACAAAAATCTTTTAAAAAGCTGTGATAATTAAAACAGTATAGTACTGGCACAAAAAAAGACATATTGATAAATGGAAATGAATAGAAAATCCAAAAATAAGCCCACAATTATACAGTCAAGTAATCTTTGACAAAGCAGGAAAGAATATCCAATGGAAATAACAGTCTTTTCAACAAATAGTGTTGGGAAAACTGGTCAGCTCCATGCAAAAGAATGAAACTGGACCACTTTCCTACACCATACTCAAAAATAAATCAAAATGAATTAAATACATAAATGTGAGAATTGAAACCATAAAAACCTTGGGAGAGAGCACAGGCAGTAATTTTTCTGACATCAGCCGTAGCAACATTTTTCTAAATATGTCTCCTGAGGCAAGGGAAATCAAAGTAAAAATAAGCTATTGGGACTACACTAAAATTAAAAGCTTCCACACAGCAAAAGAAACAATCAACAAAACTAAAAGACAACCTATGGAATTGAGAAGATATTTGCAAATGACATATCCGATAAAGGGTTATTATCCAAAATATATAAAAAACTGATACAACTGAACAACCAAAAAATAAATAGTCCAATTTAAAAAAGGGTGGAAGATATGAACAGTCATTACTCTAAAGAAGACATCCAGATGGCCAACAGAAACATGAAAAGTTGATCAACATTACTCATCATCAGGGAAATGCAAATTAAAATTACAATGAGATATCTTCTCACACCTGTCAGATGGCTAAAGTCAACAACACAATAAACAACTGGTGGTGAAGATCTGTAGAAAAAGGAACCCTCTTGCACTGTTGGTGGGAATACAAACTGGCACAGCCATGGAAACATTATGGAGGGTCCTCAAAAAGTTAAAAATAGAACTACACTACAATGCAGTAATCATACTACTGGATATTTGCCCAATAAATACAAAAATAGTAATTCAAAAAGATACATGCACCCCTATGTTTATTGCAGCATTATTTACAATGGCCAAATTTGAAGCAGCCCTAGTGTCCATTGACTGATGAATGGATAAAGAGAGAGTGGTATATATACGATAGAGTATTATTGAGCCATAAAAAATAATGAAATACTGTTATTTGTAGTGACATGGATGGAGCTAAAGAGTATATTGCTAAGTGAAATAAGTCAGTCAGAGGAAAACAAATACCAAATGATTTCACTCACATACGTAATTTAAGAAATAAAATGAATGAGCAAAGGTTTAAAGAAAAGATAGAGACAAGTCAAGAAACAGACTCTTAATTATAGAGAACAAACTGATGATTACCAGAGGGGAGGTGGTTAGGGGGATTGGTGAAGTAGGTAATGGGGATTAAAAAGTGCATTTATTGTGATGAGCACCAGGAGATGTATGCAATTGTTGAATCACCATATTGTAAACCTAAAACTAGTATAACTGTATGTTAACTCTCCTGGAATTAAAAAGAAAAAATTAAGTATGTAGAATGCAAATAAGGTAGTACTAAGATAAAAATGTACCACTTAAAATGATCAGACTAGAAAAAAAAAATTAAAAAGAAGCCCAGTCTTATTAACAATCAGGGAATGCTCATTATAAAACAAAATTTAATACATTATACACTTAACAGATTTGGGATATTTAATAAGTTAAAGAAGACTAAGTATGAAGCTATGAGTATGCTCATACACTCTACACTACTTGTAAAGTGAAAATTGGTACCTGGTAGGAATGCAAACTGGTACAAACACTTAGATAAACTGTTTACCATATTCTATTAAAGGCTAACTTACACATACCATTTGGACAAACAATTCCACATCTACTATATAGAGAAATTCTTGCACATGTGCCCCAAGAGAAATGAACAAGAATGTTCATAGAAGGATTATTTGTGATGGCAAAAAACTGACAATAAGCGAAATGTTTAATAAAAGCACACTGGATATATGATTTTTGATATATTCACAAAACTGAATACAGCACTAGAAGTAAAAGAATGAATCTAATAGATAAAATATTAGGTAAAAAAAAGTTTCTAAAGGATACATTATGTATTATTTTATCACATATAAATTTCAAAAACAGAGAAAGTTAAACTGTGCTGTTTAGGGGTACATATTAAGCAATAAAATTTTAAATAAATACAAGTACTATATCTACATTATCATGGTAGTGATAGTATCTAGAGGGCAGAGATGGGACTATGATCAGGTATGACTTGCACACAGGACTATTGGAGGTGCTAGTTTTCTATTTCTTGATCTGAACACTGGTTACTTAATAATTATTCATTAAACTGGATATATAGGCTTTTATACTTCTCTGTATTTATATCTTAATACCAAAAAACAGTTGAAAAGAAGGAAGCCTCAAAATTAATGAGCTAAGCATGCAACGTAAGATGTTAGAACAAGAACATCAGAATAAAAAATAAAAATAGAAAGAAGAAAATAAAGCTAAAATCAGGAATTAATGAAATATAAGACATAAAATGGAGGTTATAATGTCAAAATGTGCTTCTAAGGAAAGACCAAAATAAGGAGAAAAAACTTTGGCAAAATTAATCAAGAAGAAAAAGGACAAAGGTGCTATATTGGGAATGGAAAAATGGGCATTAATCAGGTATAACAGAAATGAAATACATAAAAGGAAAGTACAAACTATTATGCCAATGAATTTGAAGACATACATGACATGAAAAAATTCTTAGAGGCATATAAGCACTAAAAAAAAAAAGCACCCAAAAACTCAAATAAAAACAGAAAATCCAAATAGTCTTGTAATAATTACAAAAATTGAATCAGTAGTTTAAAAATATTTGATAAAAGAGAAATTTAGGCCTGGTGACCTTACAAGTGCGTACTACCATACATTAAAGGAACAGACAATTCAAATCTTACTTAAGCTGTTCCAAGAATTAAAAAAAAAATGAGAACACTCTCCTATGATTTCATGAGATGGATACCAAAAAAGACAAGTACTGTATAAAAAAGGAAAATCATAAACTCATCATGTTCATTAAGTACAAATTGTTCTAAAGATCTAATGCAATTCTAAAGGAGGGGTTAAGATGGGAGAGGGGTAAGTGACCCTAATTTGGTCTGGTCCCCGGCATTCAGCTGGATAGTTATCAAATCATTCCGAACACATGAGAAATCAATCAGAGATCTGAGAAAAGAATTGCTGCAGTTCTACAAATAGAAAAGTGACCACTTTTCACAAGGTAGGATGTGCAGAGATGTGAATCTGAGATGATAGGTTGGAAGATAAACCATGGAGAGGAGGGAGCTCTTAAGCAGGCTACCAGAAAGTAAGCAGCAGAGTGCAAAATCAGAACTTTTATAAGTCTGCTACAGTTGAGGATGTCCCTGGCTTAAAGGTGCTCAGGTGGCAAAGCAGGGCAGAATGCCAGGTGGGATATTGTGGTCTCAGGATCCCCGAGGTCACAAAAAGAACAGGGATGCCTGAGTGCAGCAAAGTTCCCAAGCATTGGAGCAGGGAAGACAGCTGAAAACAGCAAGCCTAGGCAATGGCTTTCTGCTCAGTGTTGCATGGTTGGGCCACCATTCTCTGGGAAGGGTCCCAGAAAAAAGCAGAAGCATGGCAAGAACCCCTTCTCTCCCCTGGGAGGAATGGCGTGGGTCTGCACCACCAGAGTCAGTAAAGTTTGGAGACTCAAAATTGGGTCACATGTCTGAGATAAAATGCTTGGCACAGGCTGGGTGAACACAGAGCTAGGATGGAAATCAGAGAGACAAAAGTGATTGGCTGCTTTTCTGTGAGGGCTCACTGAGGAGTGGAAGGCATGAACATTCAGCTCCAGGGCTAGAGAGCAGGGTGTCACCATTTTCATCCCCGCCATTGCCATCAGTGCTGAAATACTTCAGGAAGCAAAACAGCACCACATAGTGGAATCTGGAGTAGCTTACACTGACCCCAACCCCATGGCAAGAGGGACACAATTCCACCAGGACAAGGACACCTGGGAATCAGTGCAACAGGCCCTTCCCCTAGAAAACCAGCAGAAACAACCAGCTAACACCAGGTTTACCGATCATAGAGAACTGCAAAACTTCAGCTCTTGGGGAAAACAGTATATAGCATTAGTGGGTTTATTATTATTATTATTATTATTATTATTATTATTATTATTATTATTATTAAGTCTTTCAGTTTTATTTTTTCTCAGCTACTTCCTTATTTTATCAATTCAATTTTTAATTTTTTAAATTTTTATTTTTATATATGTGCTATATATATGTTTATTTTATTTTTGGTTTCCTTTCATTGTATTTTATTTTATTTTGTATGCACATAAGTTTTTCTTTCTTTCCTATTTTGGGATCTAGTTTCTTCAAACAAACAGACCGAAATACACCCAGAATCTAGTTTATTGTTTTGTTCTGTTTTACTTCTTGTTTGATATTTTCTTATTTTGTTTGGTTTCTGTTTTATTCCAGTTTGTTCTGTTTGTATTTTTCTGTTGTTGTTACTATTTTTATCTATCTCTTTCATCTATTCTTTTCTGGACATACGATGAGACAGAGAAACTCACCCCAAAATAAAGAACAGGAGGCAGTACTCACTACCAGGGATTTAATCAATATGGATATAAGTAAGATGTCAGAACTAGAATTCAAAACAGTGACCATAAAGATACTATCTAAGCTTGAAAAGAGCATAGAAGACAGTAAAGAATCCCTTACTGGAGAAGTAAAAGAACTAAAATCTAATCAGGCCAAATTTAAAATGCTATTACTGAAATGCCGTCAAAAATAGAGGCTCTGTTAGGATAAATGAGGCAGAAGAGAGAGTCAGTGATATAGAAGACAAAATGATGGAGAATAAGAAAGCTGAAAAAAAAGAAAAACAACTACTGGATCATGAAGGGAGAATTTGAGAAACCATAAATACCATAAAGTAAAATAATATTCAAATAATAGGGGTCCCAGAAGATGAGGGGGGTACAAAAGGTTTATTTGAACAAATTATAGCTGAGAACTTCAATAATCTGGGGGAGGAAATAGCATTCAAGTCCAGGAGGCACAGACAACCCCCCTCAAAATCAATAAAAGCAGGTCAACACCTCGATATATAATAGTGAAGCTTACAAATTTCAGAGATAGAGAGAAACTCCTGAAAGCTGCTCAGGACAAGAGTTCATTAACCTAAAAAGGTGGAAACATAAGGCTGGCAGCAGACCTGTCCACAGAGACCTGGCAGGCCAGAAAGGACTGGCATGATATATTCAAGGTGCTAAATGGGAAAAATATGCATCCAAAAATACTTTATCCAGCAAGGCTGTCATTCAGAATAGAAGGAGAGATAAAGAGTTTCCAGGACAAACAAAAACTAAAGGAATTCATGAACACTAAACCAGCCCAGCAAGAAATACTAAAGGGGGACTTTTGAGTAGAGAGAGAGAGCCCCAAAGTAACAAAGACAAGAAGGGAACAGAGACTATCTAGAGGAACAGCGACTTTACCTGTAATACAATGGCACCAAATTCATATCTTTCAATAATTTGAATGAAAATGGACTAAATGCTTAAATCAAAAGACACGGTATCAGAAAGGTAAAAAAAAAAAAGAGACCCATTGATACTGTATACAAGAGACTCATTTTAGATCCAAAGACACCTCCAGATAAAAAATGAGGAGAGGAAGAACCATTTAAAATGCTAGTGGACATCAAAAGAAAGCTGGAGTAGCAATCGTTTTATTCGATAAACTAGATTTTAAACCAAAGACTATAAGAAGAGATTAAGAAGGATGCTATATCACAATAAAAGGGTCTATCCAACAAGAAGGTCTAAAATTATAAATATTTATGCCCCTGAATTGGGAGCAGCCAATTATATAAACCAATTAATAATAAAATTAAAGAAACCCATTGATAATAATACAATAATACTAAGGGACTTTAACATTCCACTCAGAGCAATGGACAAATCATCTAAGAAGATCAACAAGGAAACAAGGGTTTTGAATGACACACTGGACCAGATGGATTTCACAAATATATTCAGATCATTTCATCCTAAGGCAACAGAATGCACATTCTTCTTGAGTGCATGTGGAACATTCTCCAGATAAATCACCTACTGGGTTACAAATCAGGTATCAACTGGTACCAAAAGATTGAGATTATCCCATGCATATTTTCAGACAACAATGAGTTAAAACTTGATGTCAGTCACAAGAGAAAACTTGAAGGGAACACAAATACATAGAGGTTAAAGAGCATCCTACTAAAGAATGAATGGGTCAAATAGGAAATTAAGGAAGAATTAAAAAATACATAGATACAAATGAAAATGAAAACACAACAATTCAGAGCCTTTGGGATGTAGCAAAGGTGGTCCTAAGAGGGAAGTATATAGCAATATAGGCCTCAAGAAACAAGATATGTCTCAAATACACAACCTAACCTTACACCTAAAGAAGCTGGAAAAAGGACAGCCAATAAAGCCTAAATCCAGCATGAGAAGAGAAATAATAAAGATTACAGCAGAAATCAATGAAATAGAAATCAAAAGAACAATAGAACAGATCAATGACATGACTAGCTTGTTCTTTGAAAGAATTAATAAGATTGATAAACTCCTGGGGCACCTAGGTGGCTCAGTCTTTAAGCATCTGCCTTCAGGGTGGAGCAAGATGGTGGAGGAGTAGGAGACCTGGATTTCATCTGGTCTCAGGAATTCAGCTGGATAGGGATCAAACCATTCTGAACACCTACAAACTCAACAGGAGATCAAAGAAAATAATAGCAACAACTCTCTGAACAGAAAAGCAACCACTTTCTGGAAGGTAGGACATGTGGAAAAGTGAATCCAAGGCGATATTCGGGAGGATAGATGGCAGGGGAGGGGACCTCTGTAGGCCGCTTCTGGCAAGTGATGGAACAGTGGAGCACAAAATTGGAACTTTTAGAGGTCTGCTCCACTGAGGGACGTCGCTCCGGTGGCTAAGCGGGGGGTGAAATCCTCATGGGACAGTGTGGTCTCAGGACTCTTGGGGTCACAGAAAGACTGGGGGTGCCTGAGTGTGGCAGAGCTCCCAGGTATCGGAGCAGGGAAGCTGGCTGCAGAGACAGAGCCGAGGTGCAGGCTCTCAGCTCGGGGTTGCCATAAACTGTGATCCACAGCACAGTCGGGCCCCTGCTCCTCCAGCAGGGACCCAACAAGCGGCAGATCCAGGGAGACTCACCTTCCTTCCCTGGGAGGAGCGGCACGGGAGCTGGGTTTGGAGACTCCACAACGAGTCGGGTGCCAGAGATAGAAACACTCGGTCACAGGCCGGGTGAGCATGGAGTGTGGCCGGAGACTGGAGAGACGGGAGTGACTGACTGCTTTTCTCTGGGGGCGCACTGAGGAGTGGGGCCCCGAGTTCTCGGCTCCTCTGGCTCCTCTGGGACGGAGACTGGGAGGCTGGCATTTTCACTCTTGGACTCCAAAACTGTAGGGAAAGCTTGCAGGGAACAAAAGCTCCTGAGAGCAAACCCGAGCAGATTACTTAGCCCAGACCGGGCAAGGGTGGGGCAATTCCACCTCCTGCAAAGACATTTGGGAACCATGGCAACAGGCCCCTCCCCCAGAAGATCAGCAAGAACAGCCAGGCAAGACCAAGTTTACCGATCAATGGGAACGGCAGAACTCCAGCACTAGGGGAATACAGCACATAGAATCAATGGCTTTTTTACCATGATTCTTTAGTCTTTCAAAGTTAATTTTTTAACTGTCTTTTTTTTTTGAATTTTTATTTTTCCCTTTTTCAACCAACATCTTATCAATCCCTTTTTTAAAAAACATTTTTATTTTTCATTTTTAGAGTCATATTCTATCCCTTCATAGAAGTTACCCTTATTTTTGGCATATATATATATAAATTGTTCTCTCTTTAAAATTTTGAGATAGTTTCTTCTAACAGATCAAAATATACCCTAAATCTCTAGTGTATGGTTTTACTCTACTCTCCTGCCTGATCACATTCTCTCCCTTTTTTTTCTTTCTCTTTTTTTTTAAATCCTCTTTTCTTTTTTCAAACAACGTCTTATCAATTCCTTTTATAAATTTTTTTTATAATTTCCATCTTTACAGTCATATTCCATCCCTTCATCATATCAACCCTTATTTTTGTACATATATAAGTTTTTCTTTCTTTAAAATTTTGGGAGGCACTATTTTCTAACAGACCAAAATACACCCAAAATCTAGTGTGTGGCACTGATCTATGTACCAGCCTGATCATATTTGATCATATTCTGTTTTTTGTTGTTGTTGTTCTGTTTTTTTTTTCTGTTTTTATCTTTATCTTTATCTTTTTCTTTTTGCTTTTTCTTTTTTCTTTCTTTCCTTTTCCTTTCCCCCGGCTTCAGGTCTTTTCTGATTTGTTTAGAGTATATTTTCTGGGGACGTGGTTACCCTGTTAGCATTTTGTTCTCTCATTAATCTATTCTCCTCTGGACAAAATGACAAGATGGAAAAAAACACCTCAACAAAAAGAACAAGAGGTAGTACCGACTGCCAGGGACCTACTCAATATGGACATTAGTATGATGTCAGATCTAGAGTTCAGAATCATCACTTTAAAGATACGAGATGGGCTTGAAAAAAGCATGGAAGTTATTAGAGAAACGCTTTCTGGAGAAATAAAAGAACTAAAATCTCAACAAGTCGAAATCAAAAAGGCTATTAATGAGGTGAAATAAAAAATGGGGGTGCTAACTGCTAGGATAAATGAGGCAGAAGAAAGAATCAGTGATATAGAAGACCAAATGATGGAAAATAAAGAAGCTGAGAAGAAGAGAGATAAACAACTACTGGATCACGAGGGCAGAATTCGAGAGATACCATAAGATGAAACAACATTAGAATAATTGGGATCCCAGAAGAAGAAAGAGAGAGAGGGGCCGAAGGTATATTGGAGCAAATTATAGCAGAGAACTTCCCTAATCTGGGGAAGGAAACAGGCATCAAAATCCAGGAGGCACAGAGAACACCTCTCAAAATCAATAAAAATAGGTCAACACCCCAACATCTAATAGTAAAACTTACGAGTCTCAGAGACAAAGAGAAAATCCTGAAAGCAGCTTGGGACAAGAGATATGTAACCTACAATGGTAGAAGCATTAGATTGGCAACAAACCTATCCACAGAGACCTGGCAGGCCAGAAAGGACTGGCATGATATATTCAGAGCACTAAACGAGAAAAATAGGCAGCCAAGAATACTATATCCAGCTAGGCTGTCATTGAAAATAGAAGGAGAGATCAAAAGCTTCCAGGACAAACAAAAACTAAAGGAATTTGCAAACACGAAACCAGCCCTACAAGAAATCTTGAAAGGGGTCCTCTAAGCAAAGAGAGACCCTAAAAGCAATATAGACCAGAAAGGAACACAGACAATATACAGTAACAGTCACCTTACAGGCAATACAATGGCACTAAATTCGTATCTTTCAATAGTTGCCCTGAATGTAAATGGGCTAAATGCCCCAATCAAAAGACACAGGCTATCAGATTGGATTAAAAAACAAGACCCATCAATATGCTGTCTGCAAGAGATTCATTTTAGACCCAAAGACACCCCCAGATTGAAAGTAAGGGGGTGGAAAACCATTTACCATGCTAATGGACACCAAAAGAAAGCTGGTATGGCAATCCTTATATCAGACAAATTAGATTTTAAACCAAAGACTATAATAAGAGATGAGGCAGGACACTACATCATACTTAAAGGATCTATCCAACAAGAAGATTTAACAATTGTAAATATCTATGCCCCTAACATGGGAAAAGCCAGTTATATAAGGCAATTAATAACAAAAGCAAAGAAACACATTGACAACAATACAATAATAGTGGGGGACTTTAACACCCCCCCCCACTGAAATGGACAGATCATCTAACCAAAAGATCAACAGGGAAATAAAGATTTTAAATGACACACTAGACCAAATGGACTTCACAGACATATTCAGAACATTCCATCCCAAAGCAACAGGATACACATTCTTCTCTAGTGCCCATGGAACATTCTCCAGAATAGATCACATCCTAGGTCGTAAATCAGGTCTCAACCAGTACCAAAAGATTGGGATCATTCCCTGCCTATTTTCAGACCACAATGCTTTGAAACTGGAACACAATCACAAGAGGAAAGTCGGAAAGAACTTAAATACATGGAGGCTAAAGTGCATACTACTAAAGAATGAATGGGTCAACCAGGAAATTAAAGAAGAATTAAAAAAATTCATGGAAACAAATGAAAATGAAAACACAGCTGTTCAAAATCTTTGGGATGCAGCAAAAGCAGTCCTAATAGGCAAATGTATAGCAATACAAGCCTTTCTCAAGAAACAGGAAAGGTCTCAAGTACACAACCTAACCCTACACCTAAAGGAGCTGGAGAAAGAACAGCAAATAAAGCCTAAACCCAGCCAGGAGAAGAGACATAATAAAGATCAGAGCAGAAATCAATGAAATAGAAACCAAAAGAACAGTAGAACAGATCAACGGAACTAGGAGCTAGTTCTTTGAAAGAATTAACAAGATTGATAAACCCCTGGCCAGACTTATCAAAAAGAGAAGAGAAATGACGCAAATCAACAAAATCATGAATGAAAGAGGAGAGATCACAACCAACACCAAAGAAATACAAATAGCTATAAGAACATATTATGAGCAATTCTATGCCAGCAAATTCAATAACCTGGAAGAAATGGATGCATTCCTAGAGATGTATCAACTACCAAACCTGAACCAGGAAGAAATTGAAACCTGAACAGACCTATAACCATTAAGGAAATTGAAGCAGTCATCCACAATCTACCAACAAACAAAAGCCCAGGACCAGATGGCTTCCCAGGGGAATTTTACCAAACATTTAAAGAAGAATTAATACCTATTTTTCTGAAACTGTTCCAAAAAATAGAAATGGAAAGAAAACATCCAAACTCGTTTTATGAGGCCACCATTACCTTGAACCCCAAACCAGAAAAAGACCCCATCAAAAAGGAGAATTACAGACCAATATCCTTGTTGAACATGGATGCAAAAATTCTCACCAAAATACTAGCCAATAGGATCCAACAGTATATTAAAAGGATTATTCACCACGACCAAGTGGGATTTATCCCTGGACTGCAAGGTTGGTTCAACATCCGCAAATCAATCAGTGTGATACAATACATTAACAAAAGAAAGAACAAGAATCATATGATCCTCTCAATAGATGCAGAAAAAGCTTTTGACAAAGTACAGCATCCTTTCTTGATCAAAACCCTTTAGAGTATAGGGATCGAGAGTACATACCTCAATATCATAAAAGCCATCTATGAAAAACCTACAGCAAATATTATTCTCAATGGGGAAAAACTGAGAGCTTTCTCCCTAAGGTCAAGAACGTGGCAGGGATGTCCACTATCACCACTGCTATTCAACATAGTATTAGAAGTCCTAGCCACAGCAATTAGACAACAAAAAGAAATCAAAAGCATCCAAATCAGCAAAGAAGAAGTCAAACTCTCACTCTTTGCAGATGATATGATACTTTATGTGGAAAACCCAAAAGACTCCACGCCAAAACTGCTAGAACTCACACAGGAATTCAGTAAAGTGGCAGGATATAAAATCAATGCACAGAAGTCAGTGACATTCCTATACACCAACAACAAGACAGAAGAAAGATAAATTAAGGAGTCAATCCCATTTACAATTGCATCCAAAACCATAAGATACCTGGGAATAAATCTAACCAAAGAGGCAAAGGATCTGTACTCAGAAAACTATAAAATACTCATGAAAGAAATTGAGGAAGACACAAAGAAATGGAAAAATGTTCCATGCTCATGGATTGGAAGAACAAATATTGTGAGGATGTCAATGCTACCTAGAGCAATCTACACATTCAATGCAATCCCCATCAAAATAACATCCACTTTTTTCAAAGAAATGGAAAAATAATCCTAAAATTTGTATGGAACCAGAAAAGACCCCACCTAGCCAGAGAAATGTTGAAAAAGAAAAGCAAAGCTGGTGGCCTCACAATTCCGGACTTCCACCTCTATTACAAAGCTGTCATCATCAAGACAGTATGATCCTGGCACAAAAATGGACACGTAGATTAATGGAACAAGATAGAGAGCCCAGAAATGGACCCTCAACTCTATGGTCAACTAATCTTCGACAAAGCAGGAAAGAATGTCCAATGGATCAAAGACAGTCTCTTCAACAAATGGTGTTGGGAAAATTGGACAGCCACATGCGGAAGAATGAAACTGGACCATTTCCTTACACCACACACAAAAATAGACTCAAAATGGTTGAAATACCTCAATGTGAGATAGGAGTCCTTCAAAATCCTAAAGGAGAACACAGGCAGCAACCTCTTCGACCTCAGCCTCAGCAACTTCTTCCTAGAAACATCACCAAAGGCAAGGGAAGCAAGGGCAAAAATGAACTATTGGGCCTTCATCAAGAAAAAAAGCTTTTGCACAGCAAAAGAAACAGTCAACAAAACCAAAAGACAAGTGACAGAATGGGAGAAGATATTTGCATATGACATATCAGATAAAGGGCTAGTATCCAAAATCTATAAAGAACTCATCAAACTCAACACCCAAAGAACAAATAATCCAATTAAGAAATGGGCAGAAGACATGAACAGACATTTTTCCAAAGAAGACATCCAAATGGCCAACAGACACATGAAAAGTGCTCAACATCACTTAGCCTCAGGGAAATCCAAATAAAAACCTCAATGAGATACCACCTCACACCAGTCAGAATGGCTACAATTAACAAGTCAGGAAAGGACAGATGTTGACGGGGATGCGGAGAAAGGGGAACCCTCCTACACTGTTGGTGGGAATGCAAGCTGGTGCAACCACTCTGGGAAACAGTATGGAGGTTCTTCAATAAGTGGAAGATAGAGCTACCATATGATCCAGCAATTGCACTACTGGGTATTTACCCCAAAAATACAAATGTAGGGATCCGAAGGGGTACATGCACCCCGATGTTTATAGCAGCAATGTCCACAATAGCCAAACTGTGGAAAGAGCCAAGATGTCCATTGACAGATGAATGGATAAAGAAAAGATAAAGAGATATTCCATTGTATATATGGATAAAGAATTCCATATATACAATGGAATATTATGCAGCCATCAAAAGGGATGAAATCTTGCCATTTGCAACAACATGGATGGAACTGGAGGGTATTATGCTGAGCGAAATAAGTCAATCAGAGAAAGACGTGTATCATATGACCTCACTGATATGAGGAATTCTTAATCTCAGGAAATAAACTGAGGGTTGCTGGAGTGGGGGTTTGGGTGGGAGGGATGGGTTGGCTGGGTCATAGACACTGGGGAGTGTGTGTGCTATGGTGAGCACTGTGAATTGTGCAAGACTGTTGAATCACAGATCTGTACCTCTGAAACAAATAATACATTATATGTTAAGAAAAGAAAAAAAAAAAGAAGATAGCAGGGGTGGAAGAATGAAGGGGGGAAATCAGAGGGGGAGATGAACCATGAGAGACGATGGACTCAAACAAACTGAGGGGAGGGGGGTGGGAGGATGGGTTAGCCTGGTGATGGGTATTGAAGAGGGCACGTTCTGCATGGAGCACTGGGTATTATACACAAACAATGAATCATGGAACACTACATCAAAAACTAATGATGTAATGTATGGTGATTAACATAACAATAATTTTTTTTTAAAAAAAGCATCTGCCTTCAGCTCAGGTCATGGTCCCTGGGTCCTGGGATCGAACCCCGCATCGGGTTCCCCACTCAGCGGGAAGCCCGCTTCTCCTTCTCCCACTCCCCCTGCTTGTGTTTCCTCTCTTTCTGTGTCTCTCTCTGTCAAATAAATAAATAAAATCTTTAAAAAAAAGTTTAATAAACTCCTAGCCAGACTGCCCCTCCCCATCCTGCTCGTACTCGCTCACTCACTCTCTCACTATCTCTTTCTCAAATAAATAAAATATTTTTTTAAAAAAAAGTGTTAAAAGCATAGACAACACCAAGTTTTGGAGAAGTTGTAAAGCAACAGGAACTCCCGTACATGGTTAATGAAAGTATACATGAATAAAAACCACTTTGGAAAACAGTTTGGCATTGCTTAGTAAATCTGAGGATTTACTACAATTCAGCAATTCTACAACTATGCAGCTACAAGTAAGCAATTCTACTCCTAGGTACATATTCTGAAGAAACTCTTTGCACATGTGCAAATAAAGAAAGAAAGAGAGAGAGAGAAGGAAAGAGAAAGAAGAAAGAAGAAAGAAAGAAAAAGAAAGAAAGAGAAAGAAGAAAGAAAGAATGAATGAAAGAGAAAGGAAAAGAAAGAAGAATGAAAGAAAGAAAGAGAAAGAAAGAAAGAAAGAAAGAAAGAAAGAAAGAAAGAAAGAAAGAAAGAAAGAAAGAGAAAAAAAAAGAAAAAAAGAAAGGAAAAAGAAAGTTTTGGAATGCCCACTATAGCTGTCTTATGCCAGACCCCCTAGAAAATGGAACCTGAGGCAAAATTTTATGTGCTCAGGCTTTACTGGGGAATGCAATGAGAGGGAAATAGCAGTGACGAAAAAATATTTAAAATAAGCCATAAAATGTTTTTTTTGTTGTTGTTTTTGGGGGTTTTTTTTAGGAATAAACAATACTTTATTTAGTCACATATGACTTTTTATATATGAAGATCTACAGACAAAATATTAGAAATCCTGAAGGCTTAGTAAAATGGCTAAATGCAAGATCAATATACAAATGTCAATTACATTCTTTTCCCAAACAACCATAATTTATTGTATTCAGGGAATCTCTGTCTTTTTTTTTTATTATGTTATGTTAATCACCATACATTACATCATTAGTTTTTGGTGTAGTGTTCCATGATTCATTGTTGGCATATAACACCCAGTGCTCCATTCAATACGTGCTCTCTTTAATACCCATCACCAGGCTAACTCCATCCCCACACTCCCCTCCCCTCTAGAACCCTCAGTTTGTTTCTCAGAGTCCACAGTCGAACCATGAGAGACTAGGTGAGTGCTGTGAATTGTGCAAGACTGTTGAATCACAGATCTGTACCTCTGAAACAAATAATGCAATATATGTTAAGTAAGAAAAAAAAAAAAGAAGAAGATAGCAGGAGGGGAAGAATGAAGGGGAAGGAATTGGAGGGGGAGATGAACCATGAGAGATGATGGACTCTAAAAAACAAACTGAGGGTTCTAGAGGGGAGAGGGGTGGGAGGATGGGTTAGCCTGGTGATGGGTATTAAAGAGGGTATGTTCTGCATGGAGCACTGGGTGTTATGCACAAAAAATGTTTTTAAAAGTAAAGTGAGGTAGGAAGAATGGGAGGGCAAATGTGTTCATGAGCATGCCAACCATAATAAATAGTGCCATCTCACACAATGTCTTCAAAGAGGCTATATGAAATGACTTCATCTTAAAACAGTCTGTTGGGGGAGGGAGCACAAAAGATCAATTTATCTGCTACTTCCTTCCTCTCTTCCTTCTCATCCTGGCCAAAGACTGCTCTGCATGAAACTGGCTTCCCTCATCTCCATGTTGTGTCAACTGGTTCCTCCAGGGTGGAAGCCAGAGGCCTCATGGTGTAGTCCAGATGGTGCATGACACAATAATCTCTTCTTGCTAGTTATTGCCATGTGTACTTATTAATCTGTGATAAAAACAGCTCCTGGGCTTGATGACCACAGAAATAGTATGAACGGTTACTAGGGAGGCTTGGAAGTGGGAAAGGGTTGGGTGGGAGGGAGGGGCTATCAGATCTGTAGAAGGGCACATAAAATAAGGCTGGTACACAATTATATCATAATAGGAAAAAAATACTTGAAATAGCCAAATATCTAGCCATATTAGACTAGGTAACTAAATTATGGTGTAGTCATATAGTGACATAGTATACAGCAGTAAAAAGGAATGAACCACAGCTATATACATTAATGTTGATGAATCTACAAATTATAATGTTGAGCTAATGAAGCAAATCACAGAAGAGTATAATTCCATTTATACAAAGTACTGAAATAGGAAAAGTAACATATTGTTTATGCATACATACAGAGGTGATAAACAATAATTATAATCAAGGGAATTTGTATTGATCAAGGTAGTGGTTACCTCTAGGAGAGGGATAAAATTATGGCAGAGGGTATATTAGGGGCTTCTAAAATTCTGGTATAATCTAGGTCTTAAACTGAATTGCAGGTACATGGGGATTGGTTTTAGTATTATTTTTCAACTGAATATGCACATTTTATTTCATTCAAAAAATTAAAAAATAAATTGGTGGTCCTTAACCAGAAAAAAACAAATTTTTACAAATTACTTAGACCTATATCTATAGAATCAATAAGTTCTAAATTGGTCATTAAACTATTAAGTTATATTTTACAGCATTATTCAGAAGAAATTATATGTCAAAGTGTATTTGCAAACTGAGCCATTTAAGATGAATGTTAAGAATCATTTCCTTCTAATTTATCTCTTTGCCTCTAATTTTTACTTCTCCAGTCTATTATTTCTACCTCTCCCAGATTACTTTCCAAAGAGTTATTTGATTATGTAATACTTCTATTATCAAACTTTCCATGGCTTCTCACTATTCTTCTAGAATTTGGGAGTGACCTCATGCAGATCTTCACACTTCTGTCCTTTCATAAAGAAAACAATATCATTAATTAGAATGTAGATTTCTTTAGTTACAAATTCAATCTAAAGGTATGCCCTGATCACCTTGATTTGGCAGAGAGAAACTGGAGGGAAGATATTGATTAGACCACTGTATTTTCTTTTTTTTTTTAAATTTATTTGAGAGAGAGAGCATGAGTGGAGTGAGGGGCATAGGGAGAAGCAGACTCCCTGCTGAGCAGGGAGCCCAGTGCAAGGCTCAGTCCTGGGACTCTGGGATCATGACCTGAGCCAGAGGCAGCCGCTTAACTGACTGAGCCACCCAGACGCATCTATACCACTATATTTTCTAAGACTCTTAAGCAACACATGGTATTTTGTAGATCAAATCTATAAATAATCCCATCAACATGTGATCTGACTTAGTTTCATATTCAAATGGTAAGTTTTTCTTGATCTTTTCCCCAAAATCTCAGGGAACCTTACCATAGTCCCTTACTGTGACATCCCAATGTACTTTCTTTTTTTTTTTTTTTATTTTATTATGTTATGTTAGTCACCACCCAATGTACTTTCAAAATCTAATTCTCCTGAGAGAATGTTCTAGTTCTGCCAGATTCTTGCCATTGCCCCCTAAGCAAGTCATTCCTACCTCTATGACATAGCTCATCTACTTCTTGATATGGGATACGATCTCAAATCCTTTTTACCGATTGAACTCTTCCACAAACTGTCTCATATCCTACCTTCTTCTTAATATCTATATTTAATGAATGGTTATTATGTGCCAACCACTGTGCTTGGTGTTTATCATGCATTATCTCATTAAATTCTTACAATAACCCAATGAAGTAAGCACTATTATAATCTCCATTTTACAAATGATAAAAATGAAGTTCAAAGGGGTTATTTAATACTACATAGCAGAGCCAAGATTAATATGAGATATATTTGACTCCAAAGACCATGCAAAGAGGTAATTACAGTTGGTTCTTGAACAATGTGGTGCTCATCCACCATAAGGTCAAAAATCCACAGATAAATTTTGACTCCCCCAAACTTAACTGGCCTTACCAATAACATAAACAGTTGACTAACACATATTTTGTATGTTATCTATATTATATACTGTATTCTTACAATAAAGTAAGCTGGAGAAGAGAAAATGTTATGAAGAAAATCATAAGGAAGAGAAAATATATTTATAGTACTATACTGTATTTATCAAAAAATGTTTCAAACCTATGTTGTTCAATGGCCAACTGTATAATCATTCTCATTAACAATGAGCCATTCCTGCTTTGGCCTCCTAGAGAATTTAGACCATTTGAATCAGGCTGTCCCTGTAACATATGTAGTCACATATGATTTAGTAATGTTATACACACTCATTCAATTTTAGATCCTGAATAAAATTAAAGTTCCATTAACTCTATATAGATTCTATATATCACATCTTTTTTTTTCCTCTCCCATAGAACCTAGTATACACTGCAAATACTCAAAATATAGCTATTCTTAGTAATTTATTTTCATTGAAACTCTATATTCTACCTTGTTGATTTCTTCTAACAACCCTTGAAATTGCTCCCTATTTTTACCCTATGTAAAGAATTAATAGTATCAGGAAATTGAAGATTCATGAAATATAGGTCTTAATTTGAATCATTAATAATTCAAAATGCAATGCTAAAATTGGGACATCCTTCAATTATATGCACTTATATATCTACATGAATGTGTAGTGGGTCTAAATCTCTATCCACAGATTCTCTTTAAAGGTTTTTGCCTCTAGCTTTCTTTTCCGCCTCAGTGAAATCTTACCTACTTTCAAGAGCAAGAAGTCTTGCTTGACCCCAGTGTTATCACTTTTACCCTGTTTTCTATGCTTATGATAGCTTCTGGTGGGCGGGATTAGTGGTGAAAAGAAAAGGCATAAGAACAAGCAAGCATGAAGGGGAATAAACTTTCCAGTTAATATTTCAAAATACTCTTTATTCCTTCTTCTTATTATTCTTCTCCATGAAGAAGGTTTATTTCCCATCTAGATGCTCCTGCCTATACATAAAAACACATACAGTCTATACCCAAAGAAGGTGGAGACTAAGTCTCTGTCCTGAATTTCTTTCTACAGAATGCCAATATTTCCCAAAAGGTTTCCTTCTCTCAACACTGGATTTCCTTCCACTCCTACTCTGGGGATTTCAGTCTCTTATACAGTCAGAGCCACCTCTGAGCTGGAATACACTTTTGAAAGAGCTCACCCAAAAGAGCAAGAATAAGCAACTTAGCTTAGAAGCTGTAGGATGTGTGGGCTGGTTCTCCACCCTGAATCTCCTGCCATTCCCTATTCTTTCTCAGAAGTATTGTCTAGTCTCCTGGCCCTGGTAATCTGTTTCAAGAAGGGAAATTATTGCTGAATGAGGTTAGACTCAGGAGATTAGTGGTTATTTTTCAGTCTACATTGCCAGCTATAGGTTTTCTTTAATGATAAGACAGTGCTAGAAATATGGGAATGCAAAAAGAAGAATGTTTGCATTTATTCAATCCCTTAGTGACTGTATTAAAAAGATTCCTCTTCTCATCCTTGCCTTGCTATGTGGTTCATTAAGTCTTTCTGCAATACCTCAGGTGGCTCTTCATGAGCATGCCTTTTTTTAGGTTTAAAGGAGTATCTCCGTTTTGGAAGCCAGAGCTTGCCGTACGGGAGTAACCTCTTCCCTATTCAAGAAGAGGTTCATTTCTTTTAGAAATTTAGTCCAAGATTGATCTCAACAGCAAGCTCTAACCAGGCTTTGCTAGACCCTTTCTTGCAAACTTTTGCTCACTGTCCTGCATCTAAATATGAAATTCAAAGCCTTCTTTAGTAAGCTTTAAAACTCATTGCCTTCACAGCCCACCAGTATTACTTTTGAAACTGTCACTGTCTTCTGGGAGTCTACCAAATTCATCACTTTCATGGGCACAAAGTAATATATTGATATATTCTGATGCTCTTGGTTCATGAAGGACCATAAAATAATCTATGTCTGACCCATTTGCCTAAACATAGCACACACTTTCATTCTACTACTCCAATGCCATTATGGAATGGGATGGGAAATGGACTTTTGGATCTTAATGTTCCATGAGCATTACTCAGGAAAGAAGGGCAAAATATGATTCTTCTGTATGTGTATGAATAATAAAATATTGCTATTGTTCATTTCTAAATTTGATTATAAAAGATAAAAAATAAACAAAGTTGATTATATTACACTATCATTGATAATATAAAAATAGCTCAAAGCATATGCTATCAGTAAAGGCTTATCTCTAATTGGTCCCCATTTTTTCTCAGTTTCTCCTTATAGCCAAAGGTTTGCATACAATCATCCAGAGTTAGGGTTAATGCAGAATGTTTTCAAGTAGAGCAATATTCAATTGCCTACACAGGAATCAAACCAAATTCCTAAGCTTTGCTAATAAGTGACCACAAATGAGAGACTACATTTATAAAGAAATATTATTTATCCACCTGCCTATTTTTAAAAATGAAATATTTGAAGCAGTTTACTGTGCATGGCACCTATATAAAAGGACTGTAAAGTTGAAGAAAGAAGATAATTATATAAGGAAAGCTACACTAAAGTTAATTACTGCAATTCATCATTATATTTAACTGCGAGTTTCCAGATAGTCAAGGCAAAATTGGAAATATGATTAATTATGTAGTGGTTATTGTTTGATTAAAAATACCAATTCATCTGGATACATTTTTTTCTTTTTTGCTTTTACCTGAAACTAAATGGTTAGAGGAATTTTTCATGAAGCTCTGTATATAAGAAACATTGAACCTAAGAGGCAGTGTTCTTACAGAAGAATTTTTCCACTGGCTGTTTTTAAAATATATCCTCAATAACAGCTGGGTATAATATTAAATTATAATATTGTGAAAGCCTATATTAATAATGTCCAGGTAAGTGATAAAGAGTTTTAAGTTCATGCTAACCAGCTATTTCTCTACATTTTCTTTTATTTCAAATATCAAAGGCCTCAACCTTATGCTTAAATCACTACATTAATGTGAGAAGTTACTATTAGTAGTTTGTCTGTCTTCCTCTGAACTTACAAAACTTGCACAAATATTACTTCATTTTTCTTCACAACACAACCTAGGGACAAAGAGTTAACTTCATGCTTTGCAGATATATCATTCATAGTACAAAATGAAGTAACTCACCTAAAAGCCAGAGGATTGTTACAGACCTAGAAGAATTAGAACACAGGGTTGTCTCACTTTCAGCTTGATATTCTTTCCATTACATTTCTGCATAAAGTGTATAATAGACAAATGTCCACATAACTTGGGAATAAAAAATTCCCAACAAGATTACAGACACAATATATCTACCAGGTGTTATATATAACAAATTTGCTCTGTTGCTTAGGGTTAAATCCTACTAGGCATAATAAGGTGGTTAATATCCTTTACTTTTAAGCCAAGAAATTATATAATCTTTTAAATACTGATGTTCAAACTATGCCTATAAACAATGCGGTTAAGATTTTTGTAAATAAAGAAATACCCTGACAGAAAAGTACTCAAGAAAGACAGAAAGAACCCAAACATCTGGACTTAATACCTTTACTGTAGCATCCTTGGCTCTTCTCTGCTTTATCTATTATTTAAGGAACACATCTGAAAAATATCCATTAAATAAATGAAATTCTATGCCACCCCTCCACCCCCAACAAAGATTCATTTTAAGACCAAATGTTTATTCTGTAAACATAAGAAGCAATACAGAAAGGAGAAAACAAACTTAGTACATTGAGTATGGGGAAAATGCACACTCTCATATCATAGCTGAACAGACTCTGGAGTTTGAAGATGGGTGTGGTGCAGGATCATTGAATGCAATAGTCAAGAGAGAATTCTTGAGACATTCTCATTGCAAAGAGGTGTTTTTATTATAGCACAAGGACAAGACACATGGGCATAAAGAGCTGCATTGAGATTATGAGGAGTGATTGATTATATAGGGTTTTCTATCCTATAGAGGTGAAGGTGACTTTAAGGCTCCAGGAAATTGAGTCTATAGGTTCCTGGAGGTCTATTATTAAGATTGTGCTTTTCTGGGGTGCCTGGGTGGCTCAGTCGATTAAGCATCTGCCTTTGGCTCAGGTCTTGATTTCAAGGTCCTGGGATGGAGCCCCACATTGGGATCCCTGCTCAGTGGGGAATCTGCTTCTCCCTTCCCCTGCTCTTGGGTTCTCACTTGCTTGAATGCTTGAGTGCTCTCTCTCTCTACCTCTCAGGTAAATAAATAAAATTTTAAAAATTAAAAGATTGTGCTTTTCTTGTAAATCATTAAGACAGTTAAAAACTATAGTGGAGTTTCATGTCCTGCATAACTGACAGATCTGTGATTCAACAGTCTTGCACAATTCACAGTGCTCACCATAGCACACACTGTCCCCAATGTCTATCACCCAGCCACCCCAACCCCCCCACCCACCCCCCTACAGCAACCCTCATTTTGTTTCCTGAGATTAAGAATTCCTCATATCAGTGAGGTCATATGATAAATGTCTTTCTCTGATTGACTTATTTCGCTCAGCATAACACCGTCCACTTCCATCCACGTTGTTGCAAATTGCAAGATCCCATTCCTTTTAATGGCTGCATAATATTCCATTGTATACATATATATCACTTCTTCTTTATCCATTTATCTGTCAATGGACATCTTGGCTCTTTCCACAGTTTGGCTATTGTGGACATTGTTGCTATACACATCAGAGTGCATGTGCCCCTTCAGATCCCTGCATTTGTATCTTTGGGGTAAATACCCAGTAGTGCAATTGCTGGATCATATGGTAGCTCTATTTTCAACTTTTTGAGGAACACCCATACTGTTTTCCAGAGTGGTTGCACCAGCTTGCATTCCCACCAGCAGTGTAGGAGGGTTGCCCTTTCTCCGCATCCCTGCCAACATCTGTCGTTTCCTGACTTGTTAATTGTAGCCATTCTGACTGGTGTGAGGTGGTATCTCATTGAGGTTTTGATTTGAATTTCCCTGATGCTGAGCGATGTTGAGCACTTTTTCATGTGTCTGTTGGCCATTTGGATGTCTTCTTTGGAAAAATGTCTGTTCATGTCTTCTGCCCATTTCTTGATTGGATCATTTGTTTTTTGGGTGTTGAGTTTAAGAAGTTCTTTATAGATTTTGGATACTAGCCCTTTATCTGATATGTCATTTGCAAATATCTTCTCCCATTCTGTCGGTTGTCTTTTGGTTTTGTTGACTGTTTCTTTGGCTGTGCAAAAGCTTTTTATCTTGATGAAGTCCCAATAATTCATTTTTGCCCTTGCTTCCCTTGCCTTTGGCGATTTTTCTAGGAAGAAGTTGCTGTGGCTGAGGTCGAAGAGGTTGCTGCCTGTGTTCTCCTTTAGGATTTTGATGGACTCCTGTCTCACATTGAGGTCTTTCAACCATTTGAGTCTATTTCTGTGTGTTGTGTAAGGAAATGGTCCAGTTTCATTCTTCTGCATGTGGCTATCCAATTTTCCCAACACCATTTGTTGAAGAGACTGTCTTTGTTCCATTGGACATTCTTTCCTGCTTTGTTGAAGATTAGTTGACCATAGAGTTGAGGGTCCATTTCTGGGCTCTCTATCTTGTTCCATTAATCTATGTGTCTATTTTTGTGCCAGGACCATACTGTCTTGATGATGACAGCTTTGTAATAGAGCTGGAAGTCCAGAATTGTGAGGCCACCAGCTTTGCTTTTCTTTTTCAACATTTCTCTGGCTAGGCGGGGTCTTTTCTGGTTCCATACAAATTTTAGGATTATTTTTCCATTTCTTTGAAAAAAGTGGATGGTATTTTGATGGGGATTGCATTGAATGTGTAGATTGCTCTAGGTAGCATTGATATCCTCACAATATTTGTTCTTCCAATCCATGAGCATGGAACATTTTTCCATTTCTTTGTGTCTTCCTCAATTTCTTTCATGAGTATTTTATAGTTTTCTGAGTACAGATCCTTTGTCTCTTTGGTTAGATTTATTCCTAGGTATCTTATGGTTTTGGGTGCAATTGTAAATGGGATCAACTCCTTAATTTCTCTTTCTTCTTTTTGTTGGGGTATAGGAATGCCACTGACTTCTGTGCATTGATTTTATATCCTGCCACTTTACTGAATTCCTGTATGAGTTATAGCAGTTTTGGGGTGGAGTCTTTTGGGTTTTCACGTAAAGTATCATATCATCTGCAAAGAGTGAGAGTTTGACTTCTTCGTTGCTGATTTGGATGCCTTCTATTTCTTTTTGTTGTCTGCTTGCTGTGGCTAGGACCTCTAATACTATGTTGAATAGCAGCGGTGATGTGGACATGCCTGCCACGTTCCTGAACTCAGGGGAAAAACTCTCAGTTTTTCCCCAATGAGAATGATATTTGCTGTAGGTTTTTCATAGATGGCTTTTATGATATTGAGGTATGTACCTTCTATCCCTACACTCTGAAGAGTTTTGATCAAGAAAGGATGCTGTACTTTGTCAAATGCTTTTTCTGCATCTATTGAGAGGATCATATGATTCTTGTTCTTTCTTTTGTTAATGTATTGTATCACACTGATTGATTTGCAGATGTTGAACCAAACTTGCAGCCCAGGGATAAATCCCACTTGGTCGTGGTGAATAATCATTTTAATGTACTGTTGGATTCTATTGGCTAGTATTTTGGTGAGAATTTTTGCATCCATGTTCAACAAGGATATTGGTCTGTAATTCTCCTTTTTGATGGGGTCTTTGTCTGGTTTTGGGATCAAGGTAATGCTGGCCTTATAAAACAAGTTTGGAAGTTTTCCTTCCATTAGTATTTTTTGGAACAGTTTTCAGAAGAATAATTATTAATTCTTCTTTAAATGCTTGGTAGAATTCCCCTGGGAAGCCATCTGGCCCTGGGCTTTTGTTTGTTGGTAGATTTTTGATTACTGCTTCAATTTCCTTAGTGGTTACAGGTCTGTTCAGGTTTTCAATTTCTTCCTGCTTCAGTTTTGGTAGTTGATACATCTCTAGGAATGCATCCAGTTCTTCCAGATTATCTAATTTGCTGGTTTATAGTTGCTCATAACATGTTCTTATAATTGTTTGTATTTCTTTGGTGTTGGCTGTGATCTCTCCTCTTTCATTCATGATTTTGTTGATTTTGGTCATTTCTCTTTTCTTTTTGATAAGTCTGGCCAGGGGTTTATCAATCTTGTTAATTCTTTCAAAGAACCAGCTCCTAGTTTTGTTGATCTGTTCTACTGTTCTTTGGGTTTCTATTTCTTGATTTCTGCTCTGATCTTTATTATATCTCTTCTCTTGCTGGGTTTAGGCTTTATTTGCTGTTCTTTCTCCAGCTCCTTTAAGTGTAGGATTAGGTTGTGTACTTGAGACCTTTCCTGTTTCTTGAGAAAGGCTTGTATTGCTATATCTTTTCCTCTTAGGACTACCTTTGCTGTATCTCAAAGATTTTGAACAGTTGTGTTTTCATTTTCATTGGTTTCCATGAATTTTTAAAATTCTTCTTTAATTTCCTGGTTGACCCATTCATTCTTTAGTAAGATGCTCTTTAGCCTCCATGCATTTGAGTTCTTTCCAATGTTCCTCTTGTGACTGAGTTCCAGTTTCAAAGCACTGTGGTCCAAAAATATGCAGGGAATGATCCCAATCTTTTGGTACATGTTGAGACCTGATTTGTGACCTAGGATGTGATCGATTCTGGAGAATGTTCCATGAGCACCAGAGAAGAATGTGTATTCGATTTCTTTGGGATGGAATGTCCTGAATATATCTATAAAGTCCATTTGGTCCAGTGTGTCGTTTAATGTCTTTATTTCCTTGTTGATCTTTTGCTTAGATGATCTGTCTATTTCAGTGAGGGGGGTGTTAAAGTCCCCCACTATTATTGTATTGTTGTCGATGTGTTTCTTTGCTTTTGTTATTAAATGGCTTATATAATTGCCTGCTCCCATGTTAGAGACATAGATATTTACAATTGTTAGATCTTCTTGTTGGATAAACCCTTTAAGTATGATATAGTGTCCTTCCTCATCTCTTATTATAGTCTTTGGTTTAAAATCTAATTTGTCTGATATAAGGATTGCCACCCCAGCTTTCTTTTGGTGTCCATTAGCATGGTAAATAGTTTTCCACCCCTTCATTTTCAATCTGTGGGTGTCTTTGGGTCTAAAATGAGGCTCTTGCAGACAGCATATTGATGGGTCTTGGTTTTTAATCCAATCTGATAGCCTGTGTCTTGATTGTGGCATTTAGCCCATTTACATTCAGGGTAACTATTGAAAGATAGGAATTTAGTGCTATTGTATTGCCTGTAAGGTGACTGTTACTGTATATTGTCTGTGTTCCTTTCTGGTCTATGTTGCTTTTAGGCTCTCTCTTTGCTTAGAGGACCCCTTTCAAGATTTCTTGTAGGGCTGGTTTTGTGTTTGCAAATTCCTTTAGTTTTTGTTTGTCCTGGAAGCTTTTGAGCTCTCCTTCTATTTTCAATGACAGCCTAGCTGGATATAGTATTCTTGGCTGCATATTTTTCTCGTTTAGTGCTCTGAATATATCATGCCAGTCCTTTCTGGCCTGCCAGGTCTCTGTGGATAGGTCTGCTGCCAATCTAATGTTTCTACTGTTGTAGGTTACAGGCCTCTTGTCCTGAACTGCTTTCAGGATTTTCTCTTTGTCTCTGAGACTCATAAGTTTTACTATTAGATGTTGGGGTGTTGACCTATTTTTATTGATTTTGAGAGGGGTTCTCTGTGCCTCCTGGATTTTCATGCCTGTTTCCTTCCCCAAATTAGGGAAGTTCTCTGCTATAATTTGCTCCAATATACCTTCGGCCCCTCTCTCTCTTTCTTCTTCTTCTGGGATCCCAATTATTCTAATGTTGTTTTGTCTTATGGTATCACTTATCTCTCGAATTCTGCCCTCGTGATCCATAAGTTGTTTATCTCTCTTCTTCTCAGCTTCTTTATTTTCCATCATTTGGTCTTCTATATCACTGATTCTTTCTTCTGCCTCATTTATTCTAGCAGTTAGCACCCCCGTTTTTTATTGCACCTCATTAATAGCCTTTTTGATTTGGGTTGGTTAGATTTTAGTTCTTTTATTTCTCCAGAAAGGTTTTCTCTAATAACTTCCATGCTTTTTTCAAGCACAGCTAGTATCTTTAAAATCATGATTCTGTACTCTAGGTCTGACATCATACTAATGTCCGTATTGAGTAGATCCCTGGCAGTCGGTACTACCTCTTGTTCTTTTTGTTGAGGTGATTTTTCCCACCTTGTCATTTTGTCCAGAAGAGAATAGATGAATGATAGAACAAAATGCTAACAGGGTAACAACATCCCCAGAAAATATACTCTAAACAAATCAGAAAAGACCTGAAGCTGGGGGAAAGGAAAAGGAAAGAAAGAAAAAAGAAAAAGATAAAGACTAACAAAAACAAAACAAAAGAAAGAAAACAGAATATGATCAAATATGATCAGGCTGGTGCATAGATCAGTGCCACACACTAGAATTTGGGCGTATTTTGGTCTGTTAGAAGCAAGTGCCTCCCAAAATTTTAAAGAAATAAAAACTTCTATATGTACAAAAATAAGGGTTGATATGATGAAGGGATGGAATATGACTGTAAAGATGAAAATTATAAAAAAATTTTATAAAAGGAATTCATAAGAAGTTTTTTGAAAAAAGAAAGATGAGGATTAAAAAAAAAAAGGGAGAATGTGATCAGGCAGGAAACTAAAACAAAGCCATACACTAGAGATTTAGCGTGTATTTTGATCTGTTAGAAGAAACCATATCTCAAAATTTTAAAGAGAGAACAATTTATATATATGCCAAAAATAAGGGTAACTACTGTGAAGGGATAGAATATGACTCTAAAAATGAAAAATAAAAATGTTTTTTTAAAAGGGATTGATGAGATGTTGATTGACAAAGGGAATAAGAAAAATTCAAAAAAAAAAAAAGACAGAAAAAAATTAACTTTGAAAGACTAAAGAATCATGGTAAAAAAGCCATGGATTCTATGTGCAGTATTTCCCTAGCTCTGGAGTTCTGACGCTCTCATTGATCGGTAAACTTGGTCTTGCCTGGCTGTTCTTGCTGATCTTCTGGGGGAGGGGCCTGTTGCCATGGTTCCCAAATGTCTTTGCAGGAGGTGGAATTGCCCCACCCTTGCCCGGTCTGGGCTAAGTAATCTGCTCGGGTTTGCTTTCGGGAGCTTTTGTTCCCTGCAAGGTTTGGGTACAGCTTTGGAGGACAAGAGTGAAAATGGCAGCTTCCCAATATCCCCCCTGGAGGAGCTGAGAACTCGGGGCCCCACTCCTCAGAGCACCCCCAGAGATAAGCAATCACTCCCGTCTCTCCGGTCTCCAGCCGCACTCTGTGCTCACCCAGCCTGTGACCGAGCATTTCTACCTCTGGCACCTGACTGGGTGTGGAGCCTCCAAACCCAACAGATCCCTGTGGTGCACTCTCGTGCCACTCCTCCCGTGGGAAGAGGGGGAGTCTCCCTGGATCTGCCGCTTGTTGGATCCCTGCTGGAGGAGCAGTGGCCCGACTGTGCTGCAGATCACAGTTTATGGCAACCCTGAGCTGAGAACCCGTGCCTCAGCTCTATCTCTGCAGCCGGCCTCCCTGATCCAATACCTGGGAGCTCTGCCACACTCAGTCACCCCCAGTCTTTCTGTGACCCCGAGGGTCCTGAGACCACATTGTCCCAGTGAGGGTTCCACCCCCCACTTAGCCACTGTAGCGACATCCCTCAGCGCAGCCAACTTCTAAAAGTTCCAATTTTGTGCTCTGCTGCTCTATCACTTGCCAGAAGCGGCCAACGGAGGCCCCCTCCCACGCCGTCTATCCTCCCGAATATCACCTCGGATTCACTTCTCCGCACGTCCTACCTTCCAGAAAGTGGTCACTTTTCTGTTCAGAGAGTTGTTGCTATTATTTTCTTTGATCTCCTGTTGAGTTTGTAGGTGTTCAGAATGGTTTGGTCCCTATCCAGCTGAATTCCTGAGACCAGATGAAATCCAGGTCTCCTACTCCTTCACTATCTTGCTCCACCCCCCTTGGCTTACAGTATTTAACAAAGATAAACTTTGGAGCAAAGAGGGTCAGGAAGATGTGCACAGAGGTAAAGAGATATAAGGTTATATGCTTTTGGAGTCAAAGAGATAGTTCTGCTTTTAACTTTCCACTTTAGCACAAAGAGAAAAAACACTTAGCAAGAAATTAAATTCTGCTTAGTAAAATTGTCCTTTTTCTTGAAGTTCTGCAAACTAAATATGAACAACTTGTTGTAAACTTCAAATAAATCACCACATCAGTTCCTGTATAGACAATCTTCATGCCTGTTTCTGTATGGAACATTCAAAATTCTCAAGACATTTGAACTACAATCCAGGAAAATCTGTCAGACTGTCACTGTCACTCTCACTGTATCTGAAGATGCTCTGAGCTTGACATCTAGAAATCTCCACTGGCTATCGTCAGGACTCAAAAACTGATTTATATTATGACCTAATCACTAACCATTGTTTTTCTTTTGTTTCTATAGAAATGCCTCTTGTTTAATACCTGACTTATTGAACCATAAGCCTAATTTTGAAAACACATCTGCATCACCACCTCCCAAAATGAGTTTAACTGAATTGACCTATTGTCAGGACTAAGAGTAGTCCAATGAGATGGAACAATTTACCAGCTCAACTACTCTGGAAGTTCCAGACAGAGGAACTGTAGAGGCTCAGGGCAGGCTGCCTGAAAATTTGCCACTTTTGCATAAAGATTATTTCAAGTTAAAAGTAATAAAAACCCAGCAGATGCAAGAAAGGCACTCTGCTGAATAAGGGGCAGGTGGGGCTAAGTAGGGAGAGATAGATAGGGGACTATGTGATCAGGCTCATGGAAATTCCAAAAATGTGGAGGTGTGGGAAAATCAGAGATAAGGGAACAAACCTGACCACCCTGCCCTAGGACCACCCTGCCCTAGGACTACCCTGCTCTAGGCATGGGAGGTGGCTGTCTTTTTTATGATAAGCACCTGTGACCAACAAAGAATAACCAGACCCTAAAAAGGAAGTAAGCCATTGAAGGTGTTATCACTAGTCCTTGCTCAATTGTTATCAATAGAGATGTTAAAAGGATTTAAGTTCCCTGGTTAGCTTTCTATAAAAGACCAACCCTAAAGGCTCTCATTGGCAACCCTGTTGGGACTCCTCTCACTCTTGAGAGCTTTTCCTATATCATCACTTAATAAGCTTCTATCGCTTTACTCACTCTCCGTTGTCCATGAGATTCATTCTTCGACTCCGTGAGACAAGAACCCAGCTCTCCCGCATCACTGCCTCTACCATAACTGCCTAAATTTACATTGGAAAGGATAGCCTGCAACAGGAAAAGAAGTATTAATAGAGTGCCCCCCTTAGTTGAAGGAACTCATCTGCATAATACAACAATCTTGTTTTTCCAAACATCTCCTTTTGATGTGGGAAACAAAGGCAGAAGAAAAATTATTAAATTTCCTTATTACCTACAGCCCAATGACAAGTCCTTGAAACAGGCAAATTGCCATTCTTCTAGGGACTCAACTTCCTAATAAAACCTTAGTCATGAGACCCTTCAGATATATATCGGTGGGCCAAATGCTTGGGGGATGATTGCCAACACATATCTTGGGGGTGGGGAGGTCAGATATAAAGGAAATTTTTAAAGGAATTTTTCTACATTAAAGTAGACTTACAGGATCTTGGAGGGGGGAGGGTCAGGCTAGGATTGCCTTTTGCCCTTAGCACAGTATTAACATCGAAACAGTTGAGTCCATAGAGGAATGTCACTCTGCCTGTTTCAAGGACTTGTCAGTGGGCTGTAAGTAGAAGGAAATTTAATAATTTTTCTTCTGCCTCTGTTTCCCACATTAGAATGAGTAGAGAAAAAGGATTGGGTACACTTGGGGGAAGATGATGTTATTATGTTTAAATGCAGCAATATCAACTTTACATGAAGATGATGTTATTATGTTTATATACAGCAGTATCAACCATTCCACAGATCAATTTAGAAGTCATCTCTACATAAAAAGGTTACTATCACAGTAATGGAGTCATTGATCTAAGTCCATCAGAATGACTGAAAATACCATCTCTGTTGGTTTTCATTCCAATGCTTTGGTCATATAGATAAAGCTGGTGTGTGGAGAAAAAGTCAGAGAGACTGGGAAAATAAAGGTAGATTTGAGAGTATTATGATATAACAGTGTATCCAAAGTGTGACTATGGCCTCTTGAGACCAATTTTTCCACAGACATAACAGAATTGAGATAATCAAATGAGCAGTGTTCTTCAAAGTGGTCACACAGTTAACAATGATGCTGTTATACATTTGTGAAATTACTCAGTGGAATTAGATACAGAGTCTGAGGTACACCATTGTGAGTATTCTCACTAATGGCAAATCTTGGTCTTCTGAAGGAAAGATTTGATTTTTTTAATACAGCCAAAAGTCATTCAGAGTCGGATCTCATGAACAGGGTAAGTGATCAAACTACTAACAGCATATGGATCAAAAATGAAGTGACTATAAAGTAATGAAACTGATCATTTGATATAGCACAGAATGTGACTTTTAATGCAATTCCAAAGGAGAAAGTTATAGATGACATCATGCTTGCCAGGTTTCCATTCTCTCTGACACGGTCATTTCTAATTCTCCCTGTTAACAATTATCCATCTGAGACTGTTAGTTGTGTTGACTGAAAGACAATAATTAGAATGACTCAGCTGATTAAGGACTGTTTGATTCATACAAAGGGGGAAAAATTCTCTTCCATATTTGCAGAACTCACCCTAACATAACTTCATAAATGTGTGTTGCAGATCACAAGATAGAACAAGAATAGCTCAGTGAAAACCCACACCAGGACTGAAGAGAGGATAGGGAAGAAGAGAAGAAAGGGTGACACAGTTTATTCATTACAGTAATTTTCTGGAATTTGAACTGGGACTTCTACTAGAAATCATGCTATATATACATTAGGCACTTTAAATAATTTTGATCAGATATCATCCTTGTTATATAGCATATATAATTTAATATACTGCTTACTATAAGTTTAAGGGAAATGTATAATTCTCATGTGTGATAATAAAGCTGGGGCACAGTGCTACTGCACATGTACCATTAACATGCTCAAGGTCTCACAGCAAATGAGTGGCAGAACCAATAAAGAAATCCCTGTCTGGCTCACTACAAAGCCAATGCTTCTTGCAGGATACTATGATGCACGTGTCCTCTTATTGTTAGCATCTGGGGCATCAGCTATCTCAGCCACTTATTCAGTAAGTATTTATTTTCCACCTACTATGTCCTGGCACACTTCTAGATGATGGAGATATGGCAAGAAATGGGACAAATCCCTACCCATCACAGGGTTTATATTCTAGTAGGAGAAGAGAGGTAATAACAAGATAAATAGGTAAAAAAATAGTGTGTTGGATAGTCATAATTACTATGTTTAAAAATAAAGGGTGGAGCCCCTCTCTTCCTCGGCACTACCTGTGGAGGTGGCAGCCATCTCCTACTCGGCATCATGGCTACCCTCAGACCTCTGGTGAAGACTAAGATCAATAAAAAGAGGACCAAGAAGTTCATCCAGCACCAGTCAGACTGATATGTAAAACTTAAGCACAACTGGCAGAAACCCAGAAGCATTGACAATATGGTGTTTAGAAGATTCAAGGGCCAGATTTTGATGCCCAGCATTGGTTAGGGAAGCAAGAAGAAAACAAAGCACATGCTGCCCAGTGGCTTATGGAAGTTCATAGTCCACAAAATCAAGGAATTTCAAATGTTGATAATGTGCAACAAATCTTACTTTGCAGAGATGGCTCACAATTTCTCCTTCAAGACTGTAAAGCCATTGTGGAAAAAGCAGCCCAGCTAGCCATCAGAGTCACCAATCCCAACGCCAGGTGGCACAGGGAAGAAAGTTAATAGCTTATGTGCATACCGTATTTGTGGTAATAAAACCATAAAACTATAAATAAATGAATTAAATAAATAAATAAATAATACATAAAGTGGAAAGAAAGACAGAAAAAGAAATCTTTTCCAGATTCTATGGACTGTAAGGTGACATTTGAATAAAGGTCTCAAGGAGGTGATGAATAAAGTTATGAAGATACCCAAGGGAAGAGAAATGTAGGGTGAGAGGACAACCTATGATAGTAGCTGGGTTCAGGGTATTGGGAAATTATCAAAAAGGATAAAATTTGAGATCTATTTTGACAATAGAAACAACAAGATATGCTGGCAAATTGGATTTGAGATGAAAGAAAGTAAAGAATAGGATGATATCAAGTCATTGTGTTTTTCTGTTTTGTTTCTTTTTTTCAAAACTGTGGATATACCACAGAACAATAGTCCTATAACATATTTTATAAAAAATATTCTGTAGACAAATAAGTTTGGGAAATTCCAGATACTGTAACATATCCTCCCTTGAATATTAACAATGCAATTAGCATATTACAGGATCCCAGATGACTCATGTAAAAATAAATGAATGGATGGATGGATGGATGAATGAATGAATAAACAAACAAAAGGAATTTTCTCATTGATTTTTACCACAGAACCCACTCTTTCTGGCATAGTGGGTTTGAGAAAACGCTAGCATATCTTAAAACTGAAAAATGCACATCAGGTTTTGCAACAACACAAAAAAATTAATCATAATCTTGAGCTGAAATTTTTTCAAGATGCCATTCTGAGTTCAGGAAACCCTATCCGGTGTCAAAATATAGTTTGAAGCCTTCCATAGGAATAGTGGCATCTGTTAATACTGTATTGTAGTTGTGATTTGTGGCAAGAATCTTCAGGAACAAACTGTGAATTACCAACAAAATAATTACCATACCTTTTTCTATAGACAAAAGTCAAGAGTTACAAGGTGTTAACAAAAGTCAAGAGTTACAAGGTGTTAACAAGCAGAATATAAGAAACACAACAAGAATACAGATTTACATTTTTTATTTTTTAAGTAATTTATTTTTTCTTCCAAGCTTTTATTTAAATTCCAGTTAGTCAATACAGTGTAATATTAGCTTCAGGTTATCAAATTTAGTAATTCAAAACTTACATACAACACCCAGTGCTCATCACAAATGCCCTCTTTAATATTCCATCATCTATTTGCCCACCCACCCCCACTTCCCTCCCCTCTAGTAACCATCAGTTTCTTCTCTATAGCTAAGAGTCTGTTTCTTGGATTTTCTCTCTTTTCTCGCCCCAATGTTCATTTGTTTTGTTTCTTAAATTCCACATATGAGTGAAATTATATGGTATTTGTCTTCCTCTGACTGACTTATTTCACTTAACATAATATTCTCTAACTCCAACCATGTCATTACAAATGGCAAGATTTCATTCATTTTTATGTCTGAGTAATATTCACACACACACACCACCTCTTCTTTATCCATTCATCAGTCCTTGGACATTAAGGCTCTTTCCATAATTTGGCTGTTGTTTATAATGCTACTATGAACATCAGGTGCATGTACCCCTTCTGATTAGCAGTTCTGTATCATTTGGGTAAAACCCTAGCAGTGCAATTGCTGGATCGTAGGGTAGTTATATTTTTAACTTTTTGAAGAACCTCCATACAGTTTTACAGAGTGGCTGTACCAGTTTGGATTCCCACTAACAGTGCAAGATTGTTTCCCTTTCTCCACATCCTTGCCAATACCTGTTGTTTCTTGTGTTGTTAATTTGAGCCACTGACTGGTGTGAGGTGATATCTCATTGTAGTTTTGATGTGTATTTCCCTGATGATGAGTGATTTTGAGCATCTTTTCATGTGTCTGGTGGCCATCTGTATGTCCTTGGAAAAATGTCTATTCATGTCTTCTGCCCATTTATTAACTGGAATATTTTTTGGGGGGTGTTGAGTTTTATACATTCTTTATGTATTTGGACACTAGTCCTTTATCAGATATGCCATTTGCAAATATCTTCCCCCATTTAATAGGTTGCCTTTTATTGATTGTTTCCTTCACTGTACAGAAGCTTTTAATTTTTTATGAAGTTGCCATATATTATTTTTGTTTTTGTTTTTCTTGCCTCAGGAGACATATTTAGAAAGAAATTGCTACGGCCAATGTCAAAGAAGTTTACTACCTATGTTCTTCTCTAGGATTTTAATGGGTTCCTGTCTCAAAGTGGATTACATTTTGATTTTGCTTGTGTGTATGGTGGAAGAAAGTAGTCTGGTTTCATTCTTTGCATGTAGTTGCATGTAGTTGTCCAGTTTTCTCAACACCATTTGTTGAAGAGGATGTCTTTTTCTCATTGGATATTCTTTCCTGCTTTGTTGAAGATTAATTGACCATACAGCTGTGGATTCATTATTGGATTTTCTATTCTGTTCCATTGATCTATGTCTCTGTTTTTATGCCAGTAACATAATGTCTTCACTACCTCTTTGTAATATAACTTGAGGTCCAGAATTATGCTTCCAGCTGTGCTTTTCCTTTTCAAGATTGCTTTGGATATTTGGGGTCTTCTGTGTTTCCATACAAATTTTAGGATTGTTTGTTCTAACTCTGTGAAAAATGCTGATGATATTTTGATAGGGATTATACTAAATGTGTAGATTGTAGATTGTGTTGTCTAATATAGACATTTTCACAATATATATTCTTCCAACTCATTAGCATAGAATGGTTTTCCATTTCTTTGTGTCATCGTCAATTTCTTTCATCAGTGTTTTATAGTTTTCAGAGTACAAATCTTTTACCTCTTCAGTTAGGTTTATTCCTACATCTTAGGGTTTGGGTGCAATTGTAAATGGGCTTGGTTCCTTGATTCCTCTTTCTGCTGCTTCATTATTGGTGTATAGAAATACAACAGATTTCTGTACATTGATTTTGTATCCTGCCACTTTTCTGAATTTGTGTGTCAGTTCTAGCAATTTTTTGGTGGAGTCTTTGGGTTTTCTGTATAGAGTATCATGTCATCTGCCAATAGTGAAAGTTCTCTTCTTCCTTGCTGATTTGGATGCCTTTCTATTTCTGTTTGTTGTTTGACTGGTGAAGCTAGGACTTCCAGTACTATGTTAAACAACAGTGGTGAGAGTGGGCATCCTTGTTTTGTTCTTAACTATAGAGGAAAAGCTCTCAGTGTTTTCCCATTGAGGATGATATTAGTTGGTTTTTCGTGTATGGCCTTTATTACATTGAGGAATGTTCCCTCTAACTCTACCTTGTTGAGGGTTTTTTAATAAACAGATGGTGTACTTTGTCAAGTGCTTTTTCTGATCTATTGAAAGGATCATATGGTTTTTTATCCTTTCTTTCATTAATGTGGTTTATCATATTGATTGATTTGTGAATATTGAACCACCCTTGTAGCACAGGAATGAATCCCACTTGATCATGGTGAATGATTCTTTTAAAGTACTCTTGGGTTCAATTTGCTAATATTTTATTGAGAATTTATGCATCTGGGTCCATCTGGCATATTGGCCTATAGTTTCTTTTTTAGTGGAGTCTTTCTCTGGTTTTAGTATTAGGGTAATGTTGGCCTCCTAGAATGAATTTGGAAAGTTTCCTTCCATTTCTATCTTTTGGTATAGTTTGAGAAGAATAAGTATTAACTCTTCTTTAAATGTTTGGTAGAATTCACCTGTGAAGCCATCTGGTCCTGGACTTTGGTTTGTTGGGAGATTTTTGGTTATTGATTCCATTTCTTTGCTGGTTTTGAGTCTGTTCAAGTTTTCTATTTCTTCTTGTTTCAGTTTTGGTAGTTTATATGTTTCTAGGAATAAGTCTAGTTAGAGGCTTATCAATTTTATTGAGTTTTTCAAAGAACCAGCTCATGGTTTCATTGATCTGTTCTATTGGGTTTTTGGGTGTTTTTGTTTTGTTTTGTTTTGTTTTGTTTTGTTTTGTTTCTATCTCTTTGATTTCTGCTCTAATCTTTATTATTTCCCTTCTTCTGCTGGCTTCAGGGACTCACTCTGAGAAGAGTGAATAATCTCCCCTCTGTGTGTCCCAGGCATTCATCACATTGTGCTGTCTGCCCCTGAGCTGTTGCCTGCCTTCTGTCCAGGAGTAGGGCAGCACCCTTAGTGCTCTATCCTAGTCAAGCCTGCTGACCCTTAAAATTCCAGTCTTCAAGCCCCACTGGTTGCAAAAACTGAGGACAATCAACCCCTTCCATTTCCCCAGCCAAAGGCTTTGGGGAAGTGTTCCCCCTTGTGCAACCCCCTGTGTGTTCCTCTCTCTCTCTCTCTCTCTCTCTCTCTCTCTCTCTCTCTCTCTCTCTCTC
>NW_023270513.1:20742502-20796842 GCF_011800145.1 Mirounga leonina
CTCTCTCTCTCTCTCTCTCTCTCTCTCTCTCTCTCTCTCTCTCTCTCACCTTTCTCTGTGACCATGGCTCTCTCCCCTCCACAACACCCATGATCTTTTTCTCCCCCAAATCACATCTTTGCACTTCCTACCTTCTCTGATGTGGTCTCTTCTCTCCCTCTAGTTGTGGAGTTTGTTCTGTCAGTCCTTAGGTCAATTTCTTGGTTATTCAGAATGATTTGATAGTTATCTAATTGTGTTCAAGGGACAAGATGAGCCTAGGGTCCCCTACTACACTGCTTTCTTAGCTCCCCCAGGAATACCCTTTTTAAACTACTTGCTTTTTGGATCAGAAATTTCCACCACAAATATTTTAAGCTAAATCCTTATACAGATGACATTTTGGAGGAGTTCCTGTATGTCTTTCTTCATTCTGCTTCCTCGGAGACATTTTAGTTTAGTACTCTTCATTTATCCTTGGTTTCACTTTCTTCAGTTTTGCTTTCCACGGTTTCAGTTGCCCATAGCCAACAGAGGTCTGGGAGCAGATGATCCTCCTTCTGATGTCAGAAGGTCAATAGTAGCCTATCACTACATAATAATTCCTACATCAGTCATCCCAATTCATTTCGTCATGTACTCATTTTATCATCTCACATCATCACCAAAGGATTGTAACTGAACAAATGTGAGTTCACATCTTGGTGAGTCATAGATAGAAACTACACCAGGTTGAGTCATTGAACTTTATTTTCAGCAAGTAAGAAGAGGCACCTGCGTGGCTCAGTCATTAAGTGTCTGCCTTCGGCTCAGGTCATGATCCCAGGGTCCCAGAATTGAGCCCCGCATCGGGCTCCCTGCTCTGCGGGAAGCTTGCTTCTCCCTCTCCCACTCCCCCTGCTTGTGTTCCCTCTCTCGCTGTGTCTCTCTCTGTCAAATACATAAACAAAATCTTTAAAAAAAAAAAAAGAAGATCAAAGGGAATAACTTCTAATGCCATGACTCCCTGAGCAAGGGTGAATGGGTTCCTTTTATTTAGGGTTAGGATGAATATTTAGATAGGAGAGCCTTGTCATCATATGTAGAAGTGGGCATAAGGTCACACATAAGCCTTAAGGAAACATGTCTATACATACATTGTGTGTTATGTAAATGAGGCTTGTGCTCCTCCTTGGGTAGAGATTTTAGTATTATTACCAGGTAAAGGTAACTGTCAGTATCTCCATGGGTAACTTCATGGTCCATCTATGCAGGCATAAGTTAGGGGTTAAGTTCAAACTGGTCTGGGTGCTCTGGACTGGCCAGAACTCTTTATCTGGGTAGTCATTATTGTTTGAGGGGTAGCTTCTGTTTCCATTACCGGATGCTACACCCCTCAAGTCTTTTGCCTATGTTAAGAGATAAGCTGGGAAGTAGAGCTTAAGGAAGAATGTGGGACAAAGATAAGGGGGTACAAGCAGGTGGACAATAAAGATCAGGTCTTAGGGTCTAGCTGGTAACAGGGTAAATACAGAATGAGATATTTTTAGAGAGCCCATTCGTGTAATTTTTATTTCAGTATATTGTTATAACTGTCCTATTTTATTATTTGTTATTGTTGTAAATCTTTTACTGTACCTAATTTATAAATTAAACTTTATCATATGCATCTATAGGGGAAAAAAACATACTACATATAGGGTTTGGTACTATCTGTGGTTTTAGGCATCCATCATGGGTCTTGGAATGTAACCCCCATGGATAAGGTGGGGGACTAATGTATCTTGGAAACTCAGAGATAAAAAAGATTTAAATTTCTACCCAGCAGGCGCCTGAGTGGCTCAGTTGATTAAGCAACTGCCTTCGGCTCTGGTCATGATCCTGGAGTCCCTGGATCGAGTTCAGCATCGGGCTCCCTGCTCGGCGGGGAGTCTGCTTCTCCCTCTGACCCTCCCCCCTCTCATGTACTCGCTCTCTCTCATTCTCTCTCTCTCAAATAAATAAATAAATAAATAAATCTTTAAAAAAAAAAGAATTAAAAATTTTTTTTTTTCTACCCAGCGTAAGAATATCTTTTACAATGTCCCCAAAACACTGTCATCTAACATCTTCTTGAGCATCCCAGTAAATGCTCTATGAAGTGATCCATTCCATTATGGGGCCATTCTAATTGTTAGCAGGATTTTATTCATATTAAATGTAGATTGACCTTCCTCCCTTAACTCTCACAATTGATCTTAGCACTGTTGTCTGGAGCTAAATAGAATGAGCTTCCACCTTAAATCAAGTTAACTATTTGAAAACAGTGATCATTTCCCATTAATTCTTTGTTTTATCTCCCATTAATTCTTAGTGTTCAAGAAGAGTTGCTTGGGGAGGTAATTCAAACTCTATTATCTCCCTCAGACCATACTTAGATCCAAAAACATAGTATAACCTTTGGAAGGCAACAAATATCTATTTCCTTCAAAAAAGTTCCTACAACCAAAATGTTAAGGAAAAGACCTTTCCTTTTTTCAGAAATATTTCAGCTTATAAATGAAGAAGGAATGATAGAATTAGAATATAACCATTTTTGCAACACCCACTGGGAAAAAAAAAACTGGTAATGTTTATCACGGGCTGTCAATATTTTTTTAAAAAAGACAGAAAATACTAGAAATGAAGTGGAATGGTAATGATGGATGAAGTGAACACTGCCTATGAAACATTCCTTCAAAGAAATTAAACCTAGGGACTCCTGGGTGGCTCAGTCAGTTAAGCATCTGCCTTCAGCTCAGCATGACCCCAGGGTCCTCGGATCAAGTCCCACATCAGGCTCCTTGCTCAGCGGGGAGCCTGCTTCTCCTTCTGCCTGCTGCTCCCCCTGCTTGTGCTCTCTCTCTCTCTGACAAATAAATAAATTAAATATTTAAAAAAAAATTAAACCTAATCTGACCAGTACTCAAGATCCAACTATTAATTCATAGGAATTGCAGAGATAAGGACAGAGGGGAAAAAACTGTACCGAAGAATTCAATCCACAAAATCCAGACTGTGGAAAAATCTGAAGAGCAAATTATCAATGAATAACATGGATTAAAAAAAGGAAGAACAAATGGAATTAAAAGGTATATCAGCCAATTACAATGTATGGATTTATTTAGATCCTCATGCAAAGAAACTATAAAATAACATTCGTGAGACAACTTAGGGAAATCTGTACAATAACAGGATATTTAATGAGGTTAAGAAATTATTGTTAATTTTTTAAAGTACATTAATGGTATTGTAGTTATTTTTTTAACTTCTTGTCTTTTAAAGATACATAGCAAAACATTTATATATGACATGACATATATGAAATTTGGGGATTTCCTTCCAAATAATCCCAGTCAGGAGGATAATACATAAAACAAGATTATCCATAAAATGATAACTGCTGCAGCTGGGTGATGGGTATGTGAAAGATCATTATACTAATCTCACTGTTTTTATATCTGTTTCAAATTCTCCATGATAAGCAGCTTCGGGGGGAAAAACCTTCCTTGGCTGCCTACCAATCCCCATCCCATAAGTCTTATTTCCTCCAGCAGAATGATTTTCAATTATTTAAAGCATTTCTCCTGTGACTTGAATTCCAGAATTTTTACCATTATTGTTACCCTCCTCTGGGAAAATCAAAGTCCCCCTTAAATACAATCTCCCAAATGTGGTCTGAACACCACAGAGGGACTATTATCTCCCCTAATCAAATTACTATCAGTCTATTGAAAACCTAGATTGTATTAAATGGCTTGTTATTCATGTCATATGTTTGATTCAAATTGAGCTTACAGTCAACTGAAACCATCAAGTTTTATTCACATGAGTTGTAGTATATTCAGGTCCTCCATTTGTACAATTGATTTTCATTTTAACTGCTAAATTCCATGTTTAGCTTCAGCTTATCTTTCTGGCCTGGGGAAATAATAACAGTTGTATAAATACCAATAAAGAATAGAAGCTACTATTCATTTTTTCTGGGTGATTATTTGGTCTTTATGAGTTAGTGAAAAGTAATTGCCCAGGTCTCACAGCTAGTAAGTGGCAGAGTTGATTCAAATCTTCAATCTTTCTAACTACCAAACCCGTGTTTTTATATTTTTGTTCTTGAGTGTCCTCTATAAATATTAGCTATTCTCCCTAATGTCATTTGCGTACTTTGTAAGGATGTCTTCTTAGAAATCTTTGAATAAAATTGTTTATCAGAACAAGACCATAAGGGGGGCGCCTGGGTGGCTCAGTCATTAAGCATCTGCCTTCGTCTCAGGTCATGATCTCAGGGTCCTGGAATTGAGCCCTGCATCAGGCTCCCTGCTCCACAGGAAGACTGCTTCTCCCTTTCCTACTCTCCCTGCTTGTGTTCCTTCTCTTGTTGTGTCTCTCTCTGTCAAATAAATAAATAAAATCTTAAAACAAAAAAAGAACAAGACCATGGGGTATTGATGGAGGAAACCACCTGTCATTAATTTAATAATCAATGTACTTTGTTTAGAATTAGTCAACCAATTATACAACTTCTTAATTTTATTCATACCAAGCTCACATATCCCTATCTATTTTAAATGAATAACATGCTAAAGGTTGTCAAGTATTTATTTAAAAAAAGACAGTTTCTTATTTATCAAGCTAGTAACATGACCAAAAATCTAATGAAGTTATTTTAGTATGAGTTATTCCTAGAAGAAACCATCTGGTTCCCGATGATTACCATTTTCTTTTCTTAGTGTGCATCAAACATTTATTTCACAATCTACTCTAGAATCTTGCCAAGAAAACATGCCCAGATTGTAGTTCTGTATTATCCAGAATCCATCTTTTTCTCCCTTTTAAGTCATCACATATGCTTATTTCTTGTCCCATAATATCTCAAAGATTACTGAAATGATTCTAAAATCACATTTTCAGGTTATTTCAACACTCTAGGATGTAGTATTTCTGACTCTCAAAACTTTCTCCCACTGGGAGTTTGCAACCTGGTTGATTTAAAACTATATGTAATATTTATTCACAAGGCACAATTATAGTAAATGCAGTTTATAAAATGGGGCCTTAGAAATGGCAGAAAGGAGTCAGTGTGGACTGGAAGAGAGGAAGAACTTCATAGAAGGTGAGATTGAGAAGAATTTTGACAAATGTACAGAAGATATAAAATGAGAATTTGATTAATTTCATTTTTTGATTGCCATCTGTCCCAGTTCTTTTAGGTTTTGCTCCAAGTATAGATTTTTAAGTATGTTACTACCTAGTCCTTAGCTTCTCAGAATTTTTCATATATCAATTTTTGGCTTTATTTTTATTATTCTACCTTTGCCCTTGTGCAAACAGTGGCCAGGGCCTCTTCCAGAGGTAGAGTTCTAGGAGTCAGGTGTAGGTGAAGAGGTTGACCAGACCAACATGCTGTTGTGAAGTAAACCATCTGGGACAAAATAATCTCAGGAGGGCCAGGCTAAAGTGGAAAATGCAAAAGAGTAGGACAAAAGCAAGAAATGATCCAAAAGAAAGGGTGGTGCCACCAGTGGCAGGCATGATCTAGGTAAGCAGGTTTGAGTGGCACAGACAAGGGAGAGTTCTTGAGAGAATAGTAAACACAAAAGGAAGAAACCTTATTATATAAGGAAGAGAGGGCTTTAGAGCCCTCTTAGAATTGACTTGAACAGTACTTACATTATTCTTTCAAGGTATAAATGATGTTTCTAACATCTAGTGTCTTAAAATATTTGCTTTTAACAAGAAGTAATGGTCATTTAGAAAATCTATCAAGAACAAATATTATGAATTTGTTTAAATAATGTACTCTGTTGCTCAAAATAGTAAAATTATACCTGTAGCTCAGTTAGTCAATCAGTATACATTTCCCATAGCTTACAATGTGCAAGAAATACCAATACACCTTTGATAAGAAACAATATAGATATGATAAAGATGTTTAAGACACAATCCTGGGAAGAAGGGACTTTATAATCCCATCAGTTAGATGAGATATTATTACTAAAATATTTGAATAATGAGGCTGTATATAAGGGTAAAATGAGTGATATGAGCAACATGTTGTAAGTGTTCAAAAATGGGAGAAAATTCAGAGTTGGAATAATTAGATGAGTCTCACAAAGCCAGATCTTAAAGATACTGATAGGAAGAAAAAGATTAGAAAGAGCATTTCTCTAAATTCCTTACAGGCAGTGTGAACACAGATGTCTCCTTCTAAAATGTGCTTGACTAACCAGATTGAATTCTACACAATCTTTTCTTCATTTTGTACTCCAAAAATTGCTGTTTCTTTTATGCCCCACAGCCAATATTGGGGGATGTTGAATGAGTAAGTTCAAAGAGACAGAAAGCCTTTGAGAACATTTTGTAAATGAAGAAAAAAACATGGTCACCCTGAGGCTCCACAGTGGTAATCATGACTAAATACAAATTTTTCATCTATCCTTTGGATATCTCTTTCAACCTATAAGAAAGCAAGCTTCCTAAGGTTATGATATAGACCTTTTGGAGTGGACCACAAAAAAACAAAAAGGCTGTTCAACAACTTAACATTTGCTACTGTTTGCAACTCACAGAATAGCTGCTTTCTTGCTTGTTAATAAATTTCAGTGGGTGTCCTCTGTCTTTTATAGTCCATCAGCATTTCTGGGAAAACATAGAAGTAAGTCATGTAGTCAAGAGCCTGGAGTTATGTATGCTTTGATGTTCATTGTCTACGTTACAGTTAATGGTGACAACAGAGGCCAAAAAGAGTCACATAATTAGTTTACTTCATTTCTGAAACTCTTCCATCAATAGAATGTAGTGGAATTTTATGTTAGTACAGTTTGAGACCACTTTCAGGTTTAGTTACTGTCATAATTAAGAATGAATGAGCAAGCTTTGGGAATAAGAAGTGGTAATATTATGACTTACAACTAATCTTTATTTGCTTTTAAATCAATAATGCATCAGGCTGTCTTACCAAAAAGAGCAGTAGGACACATTTTTAAACCAAAAGCAAGTTTGAACAGGCCAGAAAACTTGAGAAGCTATGAAAATCCCCTAAGGATCAATGTTAACCACTTGTGTTTCTTCTAAAACAACTGGAATTTGAGTTCCAATGACAAGATTAAAAAAATGTGTGAATTCCCAACTTTTGCACAGGAAATATTATTATAATTCCTTAAAACAACACCAAGTAAATAAATGCATTTTGTGTCAAGTAAGATACCTGGTTGAACCAAAGCTTGAAAAAGGCTCAGCTATAACAAAGAATAAAATAGAATCAACTCTGCTGTTTTTCATTCATTTATTTGTTCATTTGTTCATTCATCCAAAGACACTTACTGAACCATTATGTGAGTTTTTTGAGATAAAAAAACATGTTTCTTTTCCTCAAGAAACATCATCTAGTCAATGAGACAGAATGTGAACAACTGTGATAAAAACAAAAAAGTAATAAACACTAAAATAGAAGTGCAGGTAAAATATTTTCTAAACACAGAGAAAAAACAAAAAAGGATTAAAAAAATCAGAACCTACCCTAGAAAAGGTCTTTGTTGGGTACTATATGTTCCTAATATATAGGTACATATGTACCTATATATTATGTGTATTAATTTGAATGTTCCATGCAACTTGATGATCTATGTATTATTTCCACATTTTACAGATGAGAAACCTGAGGCTCATAAAGGATGGGTAACTTCGGGCGCCTGGGTGGCTCAGTTGGTTAAGCGACTGCCTTCGGCTCAGGTCATGATCCTGGAGTCCCTGGATCAAGTCCCACATCGGGCTCCCTGCTCGGCGGGGAGTCTGCTTCTCCCTCTGACCCTCCCCCCTCTAATGTGCATGCTCTCTCTCATTCTCTCTCTCTCAAATAAATAAATAAAATCTTAAAAAAAAAAGGATGGGTAACTTCCTCAAGGTTATACAGCTAATAAGTGGCACAGCTGCACCGTAAATATAGCAATGTTTTATTCCAAAGCTTGCACTTACTATACCATATGATACCAGGTGAGGAAGAATTCTCAAAGGCTGCTGAAGTGCACACTGCTTATACATCTGAAACAGTATAAACTTATCTGTATTTTGCAGAATGGTATTGTAAGAAAGGCAGTCTGCTTACATGCAGTTGATAGTGATGACAACCCAAGTTGCATTAGGAAAGCATCAAGAAGTCTAAAAGGGGGTAATGTGGGTACCATTTTAATCTTATATTCAACAAATATTTTAATACCTAATGAGTTCAATTTTGAGCATTTGAGATTTAAGTACTTGAGTGATATCCAAATGGATGTGAAGAGAAGTCAGCTGGATTTGTGTGTCTGTAGATCATCTGAAATGTCTCAGTTGGAAATATTATTTCAGGAGTGTACAGCATAATTGAAGCCAATGGTGTGAATAAGGTTACTTCCAAAGAGAATGTAAAGAAAAGGGCTTGGAACTGATGTTTAAAGAACACCACACTCCTCATTATTTTGTGAAGTGTTTTAAAACTATCTGTTTTTAACTGTGGCAATGCTGCATAAAGGGAGTCAGAGAGGACTTCATGCAGACTTTGAACAGACATTGGTGTTGAATTTGAAGTATGAGTATTATTTCTCTACCTTGTGAAGATGGGCAATTAACTCGAGGAAAGAGCATGAGCAAAGACACAGAAGCATCAAATGAAATGGCTAATTGGAAAATAACAAGCAAATCTTTAATTGCAGCTATATAATGATTAGTGGGAAAAAAAGTCTACAAAGATAAGCTGAGACCAATTATGGGAAAATTTAATCCATGCACAATGGGGATTTGTTGTTGAAGACTTTAAGAAAAGTAACAGCCATATTTATATTTCAGGAAAAGAATTCTGATATTTTGAGGGATTGATTGAAAATAAGATTGTGGTTTTTATTTCTGTGTGTTGGGATAATCTCAAGATATTAAACTAATTTTCCCGTATTTTCTTATTTCTCTTGAATTTTCCTTCTCCCCAATTCATGCAGTGCCTTTCACTGCCTTGGGAAACAACAGAAAATTCACATCATAGCTTTTCAATTTTAAAAACTTATTTGAGTTACAGAAGTCTGAGATGTTGAGCTTCCAAAACCTCAACCCTAAAAAAGTTGAAACCTAAATTTGATGCCACAGGGATGCCTGGGTGGCTCAGTCAGTTAAGTGGCTGCCTTCAGCTCAGGTCATGATCCCAGGGTCCTGAGATCAAGTCCCACATTGGGATCCTTGCTAGTGGGGAGCCTGTTTCTCCCTCTGCCTGATGCTCTCCCTGCTTGTGCTTACTCTCTGTCTCTCTCTCCTTCTCTCTCTGACAAATAAATAAAATCTTTTAAAAATTTTTTATATTTAAAAAAATTATGCTACAAATGGTAGATCTGGAGTAAAAAACAGTTTTCCCACTCCAAACCAAAGATTCCAAAATCTAAGGAAGAAAATCAGAAATGAAACAAAAGAGTGAGATGCTAATGGGTCCCTGAAAAAATGACCCTGATCAATACTTTTCACTAGATGAGATTTGATGATTTAGGGGTATAAAACCCCAGAGGAGTTTGGGGAATAGGAGAGCAGAAATGTTGTGTCTCTTTTTCTGAGATGCCTTTCCATGCCTTCTAACCCCAGCAGGAAATAAGAGCAGAAAATAGAGATGGCTGCATTTGAAGTCTAGAACAATGTTTCCAACAGCTTCAGAGTTCCCCGCTGTTCTACAAGATATGGGAAGGGCCACATGTTGACCATGTTTTCAAGAAGAACAGGAAAGTAACTAATCAGTCCTTATGATAGGGATGAGAAGGACATAACAATGATCTTCATGGACCATGGCCAGGGTTTAGAAAGGAGTGGAGACATATCAATATGGATAGATAATGATGACAGAGAAACATGATTTAAAAAAAATTAAGGAGAGAGATTGAGGCTCTGGGATGACTGACGAAAACTTGAATTGTTGAGATTATTTCTACAACTCAGCTTATGGGAACCAGAGATAAGAATTTAAGTTTAGATGTAGAGAAAAAATGACATTAACTACTCACCAAAGTTTATAAACTGAGAATTTATACCCACTACATCTTGGTCTCCAATATAAAAATCAGGGTCAGAATATTAAACATTCAAATTTTCTCTACAACTTAAACAAAATCTGTATTTTAAAAACACAGCAATACAGGAAAAAGAAAATAGGAGTGAACCATAATTCCTTTATTCACATATAATCACCATCAACATTGTGGTATATTTAAATCCAGTCCATTACTTTCCATAAAACAGATACTGTAGAAAAGATTTTGCATTTGACATCATATTGTCAACATCTTCTTATGGTGTTAGATATTCCATAAAATACCATTTAAGTGACAAATAATATTTCACCACATGAATATAAAAAAATTATTTTATCATCTCCTTGGTGAACATTTAAATCATTAGATCAACTCTTACTTTTGGAAATATAAATAATTTTGTGATTAATATCCTTATACATAAATCTTTGTGGCCATTGTGATCAGTATCTTTGGATAGATTTTTACAAGTAAAAAGTCAAAAAGCATTTTTGTTTCAAGATGGCAAGTTAAAGAAATGCTGAAACCTCTCTCTCTCAAACATAGGCAAAAGAAATAGAAATTGTATTCACAAGTATATCACTGCACTCACAAACAAGGGAACTCTAAGGGCAGAAATGAAAATACTGAAGTTCATGAAATATATCTGAGGCATTTGGAAATGATGATTTCCTTTACAGTTTACCAAGTATAAATTTAAAATATATAAGTTTAGCAAAAAAGAATAGAAACAGAACATGTACATTCAAAAAAAGTAGGGGAAAAAATCCAACAAAGAAAACTATTTATTCAAAGACGACTGAAAAAAAGAAAAAGAATAACAAAGAAAAAGAGAAAAGAAACACACAAATAAAATGATTGCAAATAGAGAACATACACAACAAAAAATAAGGTTGAAATACACACAAATATTTTATTAATCATAAGAAATATTAAGTAAGTAAATTTACCAATTAGAAAACATTCTGAGATCATATTTTAAAATATAAAACAATATGTTATTCACAAGGCCCAAACTAAAACAAGTGATATAGATATGTTGAATATAATAGTATAACAAAAGGTATTCCAGGCAAATGTTAATAGAAATAAAACTGGTAGAGCAATAATAATATCAAACAAAATAAAACAAAGCACATTAAAAGGCAAAATCTGGGTTAGCTCATATTTATAAAAGGACCAATTTTACTAAGATTAAGAGTCATAAACTAGGGTTCCTTCAAAAAAAAAAAAAAGAGAACTTTTTCATGTAAGATTTCAGCTTATAACAAAGGTAGAAAACTTCCAAATTCATGTTATGAGACTAACAATTTTTTTTCCTAATAAGCAAGAACCCCATGAAAAAGATAGTATTTTTCCTCTGGATGTTATATCTAAAAAAATACAACTCACAACGAAGAACATAGGTTAGGTCAGAGTTTCTCAGCTTCAGCACTAATTGATTAATAATGATAATTATTATTCTTTAATAATATTTAATAATAATATTTAAATATTTAAATAGAAGATATTATTATTATTATGTAGTTGGATAATCCTTTGTTCGGAGGGGCTGGATTTTGCATTAAAGGATGTTTAACAGCAACCTTGACAACTGCCTACATGATGGCAATAATGCTTCCCTCCCCCCTACACAGTTGTAACAATCAAAACTGTCTCCAGACATTGTGAAATATTCCTTAGAGGCAATAATCATTTCTAGTTGAAAACCATGTAAAGAATCTCAGAGAAATGGAGCTGGAAAGAGTCAAAGTTGAACTTAACCTACATTTAAATTTCCACCTAGATGAGCCAATAAATTTCCTTACTGTTTAAACCATTTTAAGACTATCTTTCAGTTACCTGCAGCCAAAAGCATCAAAAAAGTAACACTCTGTCCCTATGCCAGGATCTTTTATTTTTTCTCAGAAATTATTTGCTATCCTTTATAGTTAATTTTTCTCATTGAGCTTTAGAACATCTGTCATGTAAAGACTAAATTCAGTGGAATTTCTTTAAAACTATGATGTATTTGGAGAGAATTTGCCTTATTACAACATAGAGGTTTTTCATTAGAAATCATGGCTTTTCACTCAATTTTCATGTGGTCCTTTTTGCTGCTAAATATGATTTTATAATTTTTGCTATAATGGTTTTGAACATTTCCTGTTGTTTATGCTTGGGCATTTTTTGTTGTTGTTGCTCAATAGCAAAAATAAATGGCATTATTTCCTTAATGTGAGTTCTGACTGATAATTACTAAAATTAGGAGAAATTGTCTATTTCATGGATCAGAAAATTACATCCTTTGAGACAAATCTGACCTACACTGTGTTCTTTCTTTTGTTTAAAGATTTTATTTATTTATTTGAGAGAGAGAGAGAGAGAACGAGTGGAGGGATGGGCAGAGAGACAAGCAGGCTCTCCACTGAGCAAGGAGCCCAATGAATAATTGCAAAAGAAATCTTATGATAGTCAAAGTTTAAAATAGTTACTATCTGATCCATTACAGAAAAAGATTACCCGCTTCTGGTCTACTTCAGTGAACTCTTTTTTTTTCTTCCATATTATATCTGTGTTTAATATAAAATTATACATTACCATATTTCCATTAATTTAAAAAAGTATTTAGATAAAATTGATGCTTCAAGAAGATTAGCCATGTTTTTCTTAGGAATTCAAGTATCTTTTTTTAATTTTTTAAAAATTTTTTTTATTATGTTGTGTTAATCACCATACTAATCATCATTAGTTTTTGATGTGGTGTTCCATGATTCATTGTCAGTGAACTCTTATTAACTTCAAACATTTTTTAGTTCTGAAGAGAAGATGATGGTGGACTAGGAGAACCCTAGGCTCACCTCATCCCATCAATACAGCTAGATAACTATCAAATAATCCTAAATACCCCAGAAATCAACCTGAAGATGGACAGAACAAACTCTACAACTAAAGGGAGAGAAGAGGTCACATCAAAGAAGGTAAAAAATGCAGAAACATGCTTTAGGAGGGAAACAGATCATAGGTACTGTGGGGAGCATGGAGCTATGGTCACAGAAAAAAGTAGAAGAGAGAGAGGAGCACATAAGGGAATACATAAGGAGACCATTGAATTGGAACACCAGAGGGACTGAATTTCATGAGTTCTTGCAAACAGCAGGACTTCAAGCCTGGAGTCATAAAGGTCAGCTAGCTTGGGCAGTATATATAGAGGGCACTGTGCTGCTCCAGAAGAAAAGGCAGGCAAATAACCTGGCAGTATACCGTGTGGAGACACTGACCTGAAGAGTTCCTGGAAACACAGCGGGGAGATTATTTGCTCTTCTCAGAGCATGTTGTTGAGAGGCAGCATTAATGGAGACACCTCTCCAGGAAAAAAGGAACTGGCCAGTGCCATTTCCCTCCCCTGCCCTGCAGCATAAACACAGAGCCACCTGCAGGAAGCAGCACAGAACTCACACTAGCTTCTGAATTTGCTTACACCAAGACCCATCCACTGCACTCTGGTGGAGTTGCCTTTCTCAGTCACAGTACGGTGGGCCTCTCCTCCAGAAGACTACTACAAACTCCACTTCATATGACGTCTCCCAACCAGAAAGTTCTGCATGGCCTCAGTCTGAAGGAGATGGTGTCCGGTCACATTTCAGAAGCACACCAGAGCACACCAACTTCAAACTCACCACATTCAGGCCAGGAACCAAACACTGTTAACAGCAGACCAGGACAGACTCTGCAGATGACTGACCTAAAGGATAGAGCGGCCAGAGCACAAAGAAGAACACACAGCACACACTGGAGACACTCCCTGAAGCACCAGGCCCTGGGCATTACCTGGCCCCTTTTTAATAAGGCCATTACTTTCAGGAGCAGGAGACATAACTGGCTTTTCTAACACTGAGAAGTAGGCAGAGATTTAGAGAAAATGAGAAGATGGAGGAATTTATCCCAAATGAAATAACACGATAAGACAATGGCCAGAGATTTAAGGGAAACAGATGTAAGTAACATGCCTGATGGAGAATTTAAAAACAACAATCATAAAGATACTCACTGGGCTAGGGAAAATAATAGAAGACATCAGGGAGACCCTTACCACAGAGACAAATGATTTAAAAAAGAACCTGTCACTCTTCTGCATGTGGCTGCCCAATTTTCCCAACACCATTTGTTGAAGAGACTGTCTTTTTTCCATTGTACATTCCTTCCTGCTGGACCATTTCCTTACACCACACACAAAAATAGACTCAAAATGGTTGAAAGAGCTCAATGTGAGACAGGAGTCCATCAAAATCCTAAAGGAGAACACAGGCAGCAACCTCTTCAACCTCAGCCGCAGCAACTTCTTCCTAGAAACATCGCCAAAGGCAAGGGAAGCAAAGGCAAAAATGAACTATTGGGACTTCATCAAGATAAAAAGCTTTTGCACAGCCAAAGAAACAGTCAACAAAACCAAAAGACAACTGACAGAATGGGAGAAGATATTTGCAAATGACATATCAGATAAAGGGCTAGTATCCAAAATCTATAAAGAATTTATCAAACTCAATACCCAAAGAACAAATGATCCAATCAAGAAATGGGCAGAAGACATGAACAGATATTTTTCCAAAGAAGACATCCAAATGACCAACAGACACATGAAAAAGTGCTCAACATCACTTGGCCTCAGGGAAATCCAAATCAAAACCTCAATGAGACACCACCTCACACCAGTCAGAAAGGCTAAAATTAACAAGTCAGGAAACAACAGATGTTGGTGGGGATGTGGAGAAAGGGGAACCCTCCTACAATGTTGGTGGGAATGCAAGCTGGTGCAGCCACTCTGGAAAACAATATGGAGGTTCCTCAAAAAGTTGAAAATAGAGCTACCATATGATCCAGCAATTGCACTACTGGGTATTTACCCCAAAGATACAAATGTAGTGATCCAAAGGGGTATGTGCACCCCGATGTTTATAGCAGCGATGTCCACAATAGCCAAACTATGGAAAGAGCCAGGATGTCCATCAACAGATGAATGGATAAAGAAGATGTGAGATATATATATATATATATAACATATATATGTGTATATATATATACACATATATATGTTATATATATATATATATAATGGAATATTATGCAGGCATCAAAAGGAATGACATCTTGCCATTTGCAACGATGTGGATGGAACTGGAGGGTATTATGCTGAGCGAAATAAGTCATTCAGAGAAAGACATGTATCATATGATCTTACTGATATGAGGAATTCTTAATCTCAGGAAACAAACTGAGGGTTGCTGGAGTGGTGAGGAGTGGGATGCATGGGGTGGCTGGGTGATAGACATTGGGGAAGGTGTGTGCTATGGTGAGCACTGTGAATTGTGTAAGACTGTTGAATCACAGACCTGTACCTCTGAAACAAATAATACATTATATGTTAAAAAAGAAAGAAAAAGAAGATAGTAGGAAGGGAAAAATGAAGGGGGGAAATCGGAGGGGGAGATGAACCATTAGACACTATGGACTCTGAGAAACAAACTGAGGGTTCTAGAGGGGAGGGGGTTTGGGGGATGGGTTCGCCTGGTGATGGGTATTAAAGAGGGCACATACTGAATGGAGTACTGGGTGTTATACGCAAACAATGAATCATGGAACACCACATCAAAAACTAATAATGTAATATATGGTGATTAACATAACATAATAAAATAAAATAAATTTAAAAAAAGAATCTGTCAGAGATGACGAATGCAATAAATGAGATTGAAAACAGGCTTGATGTAATGAACAACAGGCTGGAAGTAGAAGAATAAATAAATGATATAAACAAAAAATAATGGAAAATAATGAAGCTGAACAAAAGAGAAATGGAAGAATTATGCAACACGATAATAGACTTACGGAACTAAGTAACTTCATCAAACATAATAACATTCATATCATAGGACTCCCAGAAGAAGAGAAAAGGGGATAGAATATTTATTTAAAGAAATAATATCTGGGGTGCCTGGGTGGCTCAGCTGGTTAAGCATCTGCCTTTGGCTCAGGTCATGATCTCAGGGTCCTAAGAGAGAACCCCACATGGGTCTCCCTGCTCAGTAGGGTGCCTGCTTCTCCCTCTCCCTCTGCCACTCCCCCCACTTATGTTCTCTCACAGGTGCTCTCGCTCTCTCAAATAAAATTAAAAAATAAATAAAATCTTTATAAGAAAAAAAGTAATAGCTAAAACTTATCTAATCTGGGGAAGGAAACTGCCATCTGGATCGTGGAGGCACAGAGTAATCCCATCAAAATCAACGAAAGCAGGCCAATACCAAAACATGTTGAAATTAAATTTGCAAACCCTAGTGAGAAAGAAAAAAAATCTTAAAAGCAGAAAGACAAAAGAAGTCCTTAACTTACAAGGGAAAAATCCATGAAACTACATGGAGATTTTTTGACAAAACTTGGCAAGCCAGAAGGGAGTGGCATGGTATATTCAGTGTGCTGAATAGGAAAAATCTCCAGCCAAGAATATTCTATCCAGCAAGGCTATCATTCAGAATAGAAGGAAATAAAGGGTTTCCCAGAAAAATAAAATCTAAAGGAGTTCATTATCAAGAAAGAGGCCCTACAAGTAATATTAAAGGGGACTCCTTGAGTGGAAAGGAGACGCCAAAATTGATAGTATAAAGTCAGGATACACAGAGTAGAAATGAATATTTCTATAAAAATTAGTCAAGGAACTCACAACAAAAGGTTATAAAATATAACATATACCTAAAACATGGGGAGGAAAATAAAAGAGAATGGTTTCAAATTTGAATGACTGTCAACTTAATATAGATTGTTATTTGAGGAAGAGATTATATACGAATCTAATGCTACCCATATATTAAAAACCACTAATAAAAATGCAAAGAATATAAAGAAAGAAATCCAAATATATCACTACAGAAAATCAGCAAAACATAAAGGAGAGAAAAAGAAAGGGTCAGAGAAAATCTCCAGAAACAACAATCAAATAATAAAATGTTAATAAATATATATCTATCAATAATTATTTTGAATGTAAATGGACCAAATACTCCAATCAAAAGAAATAGGGTCTCAGAATGAATAAAAAGCAAGACCCATCTATATGTTGCTTACAAGAGACTCATTTTAGACCTAAAAACACAAGTAAATTGAAAGTGAAGGGATGGAAAAATATTTATCATACAAATGGATGTCAAAAGAAAGTCAGAGTAGCAATACTTATATAAGAGAAACAAGACTTTAAAAAAGAGACTGTAAAAAGAGATAAAGAAGGACATTATATAGTCATAAAGGGGACAATCCAAGAAGATATCACATTTGTAAATATTTATACACCCAACATAGGAGCACCCGAATATATAAAACAATTAATAACAAATTATGAGAGAATATTATGAAAAACTATATAGCAAAGATTGGACAACCTAGAAGAAGTTGATAAATTCCTAAAAACTTGTAGTTACCAAAACTGAAACAGAAAGAAATAGAAAACTTGAACAGACTGATAACCAGCAAAGAAATTGAATTGGTAATCAACAAATCAAACAAACAGAAGTCCAGGACCAGATGGCTTCACAAGTGAAGAGTTAATACCTATTCTACTCAAAGTATTGCAAAAAAATAGAACAAGAAGATAAACTCCCAAATTTATTCTATGAGTCCAGCATTACCATGAAACCAAAACGAGATACAGCCTTCACTAAAAAAGGGAACTGTAGGCCAATACCCTGATGAACATAGATGCAAAAATTCTCAATAAATTACTAGAAAACTGAGCCCAACAATGCATTCAGAAATTCATTTGCCAAGTTCAGTGGAATTTATTCTGGAGTAGAAAGGGTGGTTCAATATTTGCAAATAAATCAATGAGATACATCACACCAATAACAGAAAGGATAAAAATCATATGATCATTTCAGTAGATGCAGGAAAAGAATTTGATAAAGTACAACACTCATTCATGATAAAAGTAAGTTTAGAGGGATCATACCTCAACATAATAAAGGCCATATACAAAAAACCAACAGTTAATATCATCCTAAATGGGAAAAAACTGAGTTTTACCTTTATGGTCAGAAAGAAGACAGGGATGTCCATTCTCACCAGTTTTACTGAACATAGCACTGGAAGACCTAGCTACAGTAATGAATAAACAAAGGGAAATAAAAGGCATTCAAATTAAGGAAAAGTCAAACTTTCACTATATAGAAAATCTGAAAGATTCCACCAAAAAAACCTGCTATAACTAGTAAACAAATTCAGTGATGTCACAGGATACAAAATTAATGTACAGAAATCTGTTCCATTTCTATACAGCAACAATGAAGCAGCAGAAAGAGAAATTAATAAAACAATCCCATTACCACCAAAACAATAAGATACCAAGGAATACCTAAGATACCACTTGCACCAAAAATAATAAGATACCTAGGAATAAACCTAACCAAAGAGGTAAAAGACCTGTACTCTGAAAATTATAAAACACAGATGAAAGAAACTGAACATGACTCAAAAAAATGGAAAAACACTCCATGCTCATGGATTGGAAGAATAAATAGTGTTAAAATATCTGTACTACTCAAAACTATCTACATATTTAAAGCAATCCCTATCAAAATACCGCCAGCATTTTTCACAGAGCTAGAACAAACAATCCTAAAATTTGTATGGAACCACAAAAGACCCTGAATAGCCAAAGCAACCTTGGAAAAAAAAAAAAAGGAAAGTGGGAGGCATCACAATTCTGGACTTCAAGTTACATTACAAAGCTATAGTGATCAAAATGGTATGGCACTGGCACAAAAATAGACATGTGGATCATTGGAAAAGAATAGAAAACCCAGAAATGAACCCATAATTATATGGTCAATTAATCTTCAACAAAGTAGGAAAGAATATCCAATAGTAAAAAGACAGTCTTTTCAACAAACGGTGTTGGGAAAGATGGACAGTAATATGGAAAAGAATGAAACTGGACCACTCTCTTACACCATACACAAAAATAAATTCAAAATGGATGAAAGACCTAGAAGTGAGACCTGATACCATAAAAATCCTATAGGAGAACACAGGCAGTAACCTCTTTGCCATCAGCCATAGCAGGTTCTTTCTAGATATGTCTCCAGAAGTATTTATCCAAAGAATACAAAAATACTAATTCTAAGGCATCCATGCACCCTGATGTTTATAGCAGCATTATCTACAATATATATATACTTTTATATTTTACAAATTACAGAAACAGCCCAAGTGTCCATTGAATGATGAATGGATTAAAAAAAATGTATATATAAAGTGGAATCTTAGCCATAAAAAAGAATAAAATCTTGCCATTTGCATCAACATTGATGGAGCCAGAGAGTATTATGCTAAGTGAAATAAGTCAGAGAAAGACAAATACTGTATGATTTCATTCATATGCAGAATTTAAGAAACAAAAAAATCATGCAAAGGGGAAAAATAATAGAGAAGCAAACCAAGAAACAGACTCTTAACTATAGGGAACAAACTGATGGTTACCAGAAGGGAGGTGGGTGGGGGAATGGGTTAAATAGGTGCTGGGAATTAAGGAGTGTATTTGTTGTCATGAGCACTGGATAGTATATGGAGGTGTTTTATCACTATATTATGTACCTGAAACTAATATTACACTGTTTGTTAACTAAATACAATTTAAATAAAAACTTTTAAAAAATTAAAAAATAAAATATAGCGGACCCATAAACAATTATTTTCATTTAAGTCTCTGATGTTATCTAGATTAGTAATCTTCAGGTAACCATACTTTTATCTCCTCGGGTCCAAAATTCACTTCTCTTATTTTGGGGTTTATTTGTTTGGTTGGTTATTTGGTTGGCTGGCTATTATTAATGAATGTCCTATAACTACTCTGATATTAACAAAACTGCCTTTATTGTTTGATTATTGAGTATAATCTAGCTTTGGTATTAAATAATTTTTCTTTATTATATTAAGGAAATATCTTTACATTTCTCTTGTTCCTAGCTGTTTAATCATGAATGAATATTGAATTATATTAATTATCTCTCGATTAAATATTTTACCTCTTGATCCATTAATGTGATAATTTTTTTATTACTTCATACTCAACCATTTTGCCTTCCTAGAATAAACTATACTTTTTAATTATGTGTCATCTTTCCTGTTTATTCCTACATTTTTTCAGGAGCATTTTATACAGAACTATTTGCATCAATATTTAGAAGTATAATCAGTTTATTTTTGTGCTATTTTTGTCAGGTTTTGTCAGAATTTGGTTATTTTAATGATATGAATAGGGAAGATTTCCTTTGGTTCTAAACTCTGAAGCAGTTTCTATAGAAACTAAATTATTTGTACCTTAAATATTTACAAAATTCCAACATAAGACTATCTGTTATAAGGAGAGATTTTTTTAGAGCTAATCCTTTGACAACTCTTTTGGTTTCTTTCACAGCCACTGATCTCTACTTTTCCACATCTTTAGACAATTTTAACCATTTGGGTTTTTCAAGAAAATCACTATCTTGAGTTTTTCAAATCTATTAGAAAAGTCTTCTATATGAAGACTTATTTTTTAAAACCTCTGTTTATTTTTTTAATTTTTTATTTAAATTCAATTTAATTAACATATACTGTATTATTAGTTTCACAGGTAGAATTTAGTGAGTCGTCAGTTGCATACAACACCCGGTGCGCATTATTTGTTTTATATAATTTTGTATCCTTAAACATATATATTTTATTTCTTCCTATTGCTTTTTCCTTCGGTTTATCTTTTATTTTCTTAATTAGATTTTCCAGAGTGGTTTCCTTCACCCATCCTAGTCATTTGCCCTTGAATTTATTTTATTAATTCTATGTTTCCAATTTTCTGCTTTATAAATTTCCCTTTTCATTTGGTAATCCTTAAAAACAAAGTTTCTCACTTTCAACAATAACATGACTTTCCTTCTTCCCTCTAATTTCTAACTCAAGCACAAATACTTGCAGGTAGTTTCAAGTCTTTAAAACTATGCTTATATATTTTGGAAATAAAAGGCAAAAGATTTATGCGATCCGAAGAGAGTAGCATCATGGAAAATAGTATCAACACTTTTGTACAAAGAAGCAAAGATAGAGTTATGATAGAAGTTTCCAAAAATAAGAAATACTATTATATTTTACAAAACACAGAAACAAACCCACTATAGAAAATGCAATGAACAATCAACTAGGTAAAAAAAATGTTCAATCTCTCTAACAAAGAATTGTATGAAATAAAAGTGCACATTGCTTTATTTATAAATTGGCAAAATGGGGTTTGTTATGCTGCTAGAACAAAATGATAGAAAATGTTTAAACAGCTCTTTTCCAGCAGCAGTATAATTTATATACTATTTCAAGAAATAATTTACAAGTATGAAACAAAAGTTTTAAAGGGGTTATAATGGGCAAATTTACTTCTTGAATTTGATTTTAGGTTTTGAAAAAAGTTCATCATGGTATTATATATAAATAGAAAATTTCAGATATAACCTAAAAATTTCAAGAAAAGTTACATTAAATTATGACTATTCACTTGATAAAATTGGAAGATTTAAAATGTTTATAACAAGTATGTGATAATGTGAAAAATATTTATACCTCACTGTTGAGTAAAAAGGCAGAATTTTAAAACTGTGTAAATAATATATTTACAACTGTTTCCTTTTCCATTTTTTATGCATGGAAATTATATATGTATACGTTTCTAGGGTTGCCATAACAAAATATCATAGGCTGGGAGGTTTAAATAATGGAAATTGATTTTCTCACAGTTTTGGAAGTCAGAAGTCCAAAATCAATATGTTGACAGGCTTGGTTTCCTTCATGGACTCTTGCAGATGGACACCTTTGCACTGTAACCTCACATGGTCTTTTCTCTGTGTGTCTGAACCCCTAGCATCTCTTCATGTGTCCAAATTTCCTCTTCTTATAAGGACAACAATTATATTGGATTAGGGTCCTCCCTAAAGATTTCATTTTAAATTGATCACCTGTTTAAAGACTTCATCTCCAAATATAGTAACATTCCAAAGTACTGGGGGTTAGGACTTCAACATATGAATTGGAGGGAGAAGGACCAAAATCATTCCATAACACTTTCCAATATGGATGCCTTTTATTTATTTTTGTTGCCTAACTGCTCTAGTTAGAACCTCCAGTAAACTGTTGAATAGAACTTGCAAAAATTGACATCCTAGTCTTGTTCCAAATCTTAGAATGAAAGTTTTTGGTATTTCACCATTAAGTATGATGTCATTGATTGGTTTTTCATAGGTGCCCTTTACCAGTTTGAAAAAGTTCCCTTCTATTCTGAGAATGTTGAATATTTTTATCATGAGAGGATGTGGATTTTGTCAAATGATTTTGTCTCTATTGAGATGACATGTGTTTTGTCTTTATTAATATGGTGTATTACTATATTGATTTTCATATGTTGAAAAACCAGGCATAATAATTTTATTTTGCATATGCATTTTCCTTTATTAGAGATACTTATTTATTTGTATTGTTTTGAGTTACCATCTAGTGTCTTTGCATTCTAGCCTCAGGAATTCCTTTAACATTTCTTATAGGGCAGATCTATAAGCAATGGACTTCCTTAACTTTTGACTCTCTGGGAATGTCTTAATTTCTCCTTCATTTTTAAAGGATTCTTTTACTGCATATAGAATTTTTGGTTGACAGTTATTTTTCTTTCAACATTTTGAATATGTCATCCCACTGCCGTCTGGCTTCCATGGTTTTGATAAGTCATTTATTAATCTTTTTTGAGAAGTCATTCTTGATGATGAGTCATTTCTCTCTTGCTATTTTAAAGTTTCTGTGTTTATGTTGCAACAGTTTGATTGTAATATGTCTAGGATCTCTTTGAGTTTATGTTACTTGGAGTTCATTGAGCTTGTTGAATATATAGATTTTTTTCCATCAAATTTGGGAAGTTCACAGCCATTGTTTCTTTAAATGTTTTCTACTTCTCTCCTTCTTAAACTCTCAGAATGCATGTATGTTTGATGATGCCCTACAGGTTTCTGAATCTCTGTTGACTATCATTCTTTTTCTCTTTCTATGCCTTAAGCTGAATAATCTCAGTTGATCTATCTTCAGTTAATTGATTCATTTTTCTGCTTCCTTGTTTTTGAACTCTTCTTGTGAATTTTTTTTTAATTTTCGTCATTTTCAACTCTAAAATTTCTATTTTCTTCCTTTTTACAATTGCTATCTCTTTATTGATATTTTCTATTTGGTGAGACATTATTCTCCTATTTTCTCTTATTTCTTTAGACATGTTTTTCTTTAGCTTGCTGAATATAATTAAAACAGCTGGTTTAAAGTCATTGTGTAGAAAGTCCATAGTCTTGGCTTCCTCAAGCACAGTTTCTATTGATTTCTTTTATTCCTTGTACTAGCTATATTTTCTTCTTTCTTTGTATACCTTCTATTTTCTTGTTGAAAACTGGACATTTTGAATACTGTAATGTGACAACTCTGAAAATCAGATTCTCCTACCCATTACTTTCGATTGTTGCTACATAGCTGTTGTTCATTAAGATGACTTGTTGAAGTAATTCTGTAATGCTTATATTCTTTGTCATGTGTGGTCCCTGAAATCTCCTTTCCACTATTTTAGTTATCACCAAATAATTGAACAAAGATTTACTTAAACACCTATAGCCAAAAATCTTCCAATCTTTGCCAAGGGGCTCTGTATGTGTTGGCCATACCTTCAACACTCAGCCAGGCAGTTTACAACTCTACCTTAGTCCTTACTTCCCACTTCCACAAAGCTTCAAGGTCAGCAGGATATGAGAGCTTAGGACCTTCTGAGGATTTCCTTAGCATGTAGACAGCCCTTACGATGCACATGAAATTCTAGATTCCCAGGAATGCTTTGGAGCTTTTCAAAGACATTAAAGATTTTTCATTCTGGGCACCTGGGTGGCTCAGTCAGTTAAACATCTGCCTTTGGCTCAGGTCATGATTCCAGGGTCCTGGGACTGAGTCCTGCATCAGGCTCCCTGCTCTGCAGGGAGTCTGCTTCTCCCTCTGCCCCTCCTCCCATCATTCTCTCAATCTTTCTGTCCCTCTCTCTTTCTCTCAGATAAATAAATAAAATAAAATAAAAAAAGATTTTTCATTCCTCCAGTTTTTTCTCCCAGGCATTTTGATTAGTCTCTTAACTTCCCCAACTCCAGTTTATGGCCTCTGACAGAAGCAACTAACATATCAGCCTTTAAATATTTTCAAAAAATGATCCCTGGAAAGCAGTTTTAGCACTAGGCTAAGTCTGAAATAAGGGGAAATAAAAACAAGCTTTCTGAGCCAGGCTTTTAAGGAGTCGCCATAAGGTCACAACAAATAATTAATTACAATTCTTCTGAATGAAATGAATGAATTAATTACAATTCTTCTGATGAGGTCTGTTCTGTTCCTTCAAGTACCAAAAATATGAACTGTTATTTCCACAGCTACTAAGCTTGGAAGAAGACAGAACTGGGGCAAGTTAAAATTCCACAAAATTTACTGTTCTGACTTAAAATCCACCATTTTTCTTAATTAAGCATTCTCAAGTTTGTTGCAAAACTTTAGTTAATTTCCAAAGTTCTACAAATGTTAATTCTGACAATTACTGCCAGTTTCCTTCATGGTTTTCATGGAGGAGCTACATTTAGTCTTCCTCACTCTGCAATTTTTGCTAATATCCCTCCATACTTTTTGTATTAATGTAGCCCTTACTTTTTGTATTTTTATTTTTCATAAAATAGCCAGGTCAAAAGAACTTTTTCCTAGTTTAATTGTACAATATGTTAAATATACCCAAGACATGGGGGGAAAGTAAGTCTTTTGAGCAAGGGCATAAAATATGAAGCTGCTCTTGTTTGAACATTATATTATTATTAATGATGTTCTATACATCAGATAAATCCTTTAGAGTAAAATATAAAAGATATACTTCTTCATGGTATTGTTCCAGAAATCCCCTGATCATTACCATTATCTTTATATAAATAATTTAAGGAGAACCTAATCCAATATAAAATAGGTAAATCCAATATAAAATAGGTAAATCCAATATAAAATAAGTAAAACAGATTTATTATATCTGACTTAACATTATAAGGTGATGTTTGTGATGAAAAAATACTGACATGAAAAATAAGCTTATTTAAAAATATTAATGATGCTATTGAGACTACCAATTTGTCAGAAATTGGATAAAATACCTTTGGGCCAGATGTAAGGGCAATGGAGGGGAGTCAGGGATAGGTATGATCCAACATAAAAATGATTGTTTTTTTGTCAGGGACATTAATCAAACATATATACCTTAACAAAATTGTGAAACATACATTTTCTTAAGTAGGCAAACATGTGAATTGCAGTAATAAAAAAATTATACTTAGTAAAGTACTAAGATCAAAAGGATTTTTAAATTTATTTTTACCATTTTAAAAAGGCTTCCTGAACTCATTCACTCTCCTGATGACAGGAGGTAAAGAACTTACTGAAATCAGCAGGCTTTTGGTGGAGAAGAATGAAATGTTTCAGATAAAGACAATAACTTCAGAGAATGGATACTGAATACATTTTTTTAGAGGAAAGAGGAGAAGATGGAAGAAAAGATAACCAGAGAAGTAAGACCATCAAAGCACAGAATGAAGAACAAATAAGTTCCCAAATGGTCACAATAGAGTTTGAGAATTCAAAACAGCACCCTACATACAAGTTTATTCACATTTACTTATTAAAAATTATTTATAATGTTTCCTTCTTTTTGTTTTTGAACTTTACTGCTAAAATTATTTGCCAGTATGTCTCAATTCTGAGATAAATAAAATTTATGCTTAATATGAAAAAGCATTTGTCAGTTCAGCTTGTTGTAACAAAATACTTGGTAGCTTGAACAACAGAAATTTATGTTCTTACAGTTCTGGAGGCTGGAAGTCCAAGTTGAGGGTGCCAGCATGGTTGGGTTCTAGTGAGAGCTTTTTTCCTGGCTTGCAGACAGTTGTCTTCTCAATTTGTCCTCTTGTGGCAGAGGAAGAACAAACTTCCTGGCATCTCTTCTTCTAAGGGCACCAATTGTATAACAAGGGCTCCACCCTCATTATTTCATCTAGACCTACTTATCTCCCAAAGGCCCTATCTTCAAATAACATCATGGTGGGGCATTAAGGTTTCAACATATAAATTTTGGGCAGACACAATTCAGGCTATACCATAAAAAAGTTATCAGTTATGTTTCATTCTTTTCATAAGACTTCTATTATAATAAATATTAAGGAAAAATTATATTTACATACATATATATTTCTTCATGTCAGTTTACTTTAAACATTGAGTTGAGACAATTATTAACTAAACAAAACACATTAATATAAAAACTTAAGATATTATATGTCTTGGCGTGCCTGGGTGGCTCAGTCTGTTAAGCATCTGCCTTCAGCTTGATTTGTGATCCAGATTTCCAGGATTGAGCCCTGCATCTGGCTTTCTGCTCAGTGGGGAGTCTGTTTCTCCCTCTCCCTCTGCTCCTCCTCCCTGCTTGTGCTTTTTCTTTCTCACTCACTCTTTCTCAAATAAATAAATAAAATATTTTTTTTTAAATTATGTCTTGTTCCTTCAGGAAAAGATCCTCTGAGAAGCGGATAATAGCAAAAATGATGTTCTACAACATGGCTAGAGCACACAGTGCAGACATTCAAAGAGTGTTTCTTTGAGCAGGTTTAGTGATCCATCGCATCTCAGCTGGGTCGTATGGAGAGGTTTATTGAAGCACTGTTATTTCTAAAGATTGCAGTTTTAATGAGCCAGCCATTTCATTTTTATATTAATTCAGTGGCTTACCTCACTAATTGTTCCACTACAATGATCATTAGAAAGCTGAAGGATTCTGTGAACTACAAAGATTTTGACATATGCATACTTTTTCATCATAGAAATTTCTCTTACAACCATCTTGGGTGTTGCCAAAAACATCTTTTAAGAACAGAATAATGCATATAAAATTAACTAGATCAAGACTTCATCATTCCCAATATCGCAGGGTGATAGTCACATTTGTATTTAAAAACTATTTGGTGAAGATTAAATATCTAGAGACTTTGTTAACCTTAGGGTTGAAATATTTAGTTACAGACACTTTGATCTCTTAATTATTCCCATCATGTTGTACATTGAAGGGAATTATATTTATTATTACCAAGAAAATTAATCTAGTAAAACTACTGATGTGAATCTTAATTATATGTTTGAATAAGTTGTTTTCCTTAGTTTATAAATGCTTACCTCTAAAAACAAATGAAACTGATTAGTGAGTGTGTGGAAAGCAAATATTTCTAAAGATAATTCATATGAGGGAGGGCTGTCCTCTTAGGAATACTTAATTTAGAAGGAGGAAATGAAGACCTACCCAATATCTCCAGCAAGAGAGATTTTATTTGAGAAAAGTTACCATGTGATAGTAGGTAGGACCTAGGGTTCTCCTTGTATTTTCAGAAGCATTTGATATTTCATTTTTTAAAAATATTTTATTTATTTGACAAAGAGAGAAAGCACAGGCAGGGAGCAAGGCAGAGAGACAAGCAGACTCCTGCTGAGTGCAGATCATGATGCAGGGCTTGATCCCAGGACCCTCAGATCATGACCTCAGCTGAAGTCAGATGCTTAACTGACTGAGCCACTCAGGCATCTCTGACATTTCTTTTTTTTTGTTTTTATTTAAATTACATTTAGTTTGGTGGCGCCTGGGTGGCTCAGTCGTTAAGCGTCTGCCTTCAGCTCAGGTCATGGTCCCAGGGTCCTGGGATCGAGCCCCACGTCGGGCTCCCTGCTCCTCGGGAGGCCTGCTTCATCCTCTGCCTGCTGCTCCCCCTGCTTGTGCTCTCTCTCTCTCTGTGTCAAATAAATAAATAAAATCTTTAAAAATAAATAAATAAATAAATAAATAAATAAATAAATAAATAATAAATTACATTTAGTCAATATACAGCATAATATTGGTTTCATGTGTACAGGATAGTGATTTAAAACTGCCATACAACACCTGGTGCTTATCACAGCAAGGGCATTCCTTAATCCCCATTGCTTATTGAACCCATCTCCCAGCTAAATCCCTTCTAGAAACCACCAGTTTGGTCTCTATAGTTAAGAGTCTGTTTCTTGGTTTGCTTCCCTCTCTCTTTTTGTCCCCGTTGCTCCTTTGTTTTGTTTCTTAAATGCTACATATGAGTGAAATCATATGGTATTTGTCTTTCTCAGACTGATTTAATTTGCTTAGCATTATACTCTCTAGCTCCATCCATGTCCTTGCAAATGGCAAGACTTCATTCCTTTTTATGAATGAGTAATATTCCATATATATATATATATACATATATATGTATCAATCACATCTTCTTTATCCATTCCTCAGTTGATGGAAACTTGGGATGTTTCCATAATGTTGCTGTTGTAGATAATGCTGCTATAAACATCGGGATACATGTATCCCTTTGGATTAGTATATTTAGATTCTCTGGGTAAATACCTATTAGTGCAATTGCTAGATCATAAGGTACATCTATTTTTAAATTTTTGAGGAATGTCCACAGTGTTTGCCACAGTGGTTGCACCAGTTTGCACTCCCACCCACAGTACAGGAGGGTGCCCCTTTCTCTACATCCTTGCCAGAACACGCTGTTTCTTGTGTTGTTGATTTTAGCTATTCTGACAGATGTGAGGTGATATCTCATTGTAGTTTTGATTTGTATTTCCCTGATGATCACTGATGTTGAGCATCTTTTCATGTGTCTGTTGGCCATCTGGATGTCTTCTTTGGAAAAATGTCCATTCATGTCTTCCCCCACTTTTTAATTAGATTATTTGTTTTTGGGGGTTGACTTTTATAAATTCTTTATATATTTTCAATACTAACTGGTTATCAGATATTTCATTTGCAAATATCTTCTCCCACAGGTTGCCTTTCAGTTTTGCTGTTCCCTTCACTATACCGAAGTGTTTTATTTTGATGATGTCCCAACAGTTTATTCTTGCTTTTGTTTCCCTTACCTCGGGAGACACATCTAGTAAGAAGTTGCTGCAGCTGGTGTCAAAGAGGTTACTGCCTGTGTTCTCCTCTAGGATTTTAATGGTTTCCAGCCTCACATTTAGATCTTCCATCCATTTTGAATTTATTTTTGTGTATGGTGTAAGAGAGTGGTCCAGTATCATTCTTTGGCATGTTGCTGTCCAATTTTCCTAATACCATTTGTTGGAGAGACTGTCTTTTTTCCATCGGATATTCTTCCCTGCTTTGTCAAAGATTAATTGAGCATATAGTTGTGGGTTCATTTCTGGGTTTTCTATTCTGTTCCATTGATCTATTTGTCTATTTTTGTGCCAGTACCATAATGCTTTGATTACTACAGCTTTGTAATATGACTCAAAGTCCAGAATTGTGATGCCTCCAGCTGTGCTTTTCATTTTCAAGGTTGCTTTGGCTATTCAGGGTCTTTTGTGTTTCCATACAAATTGTACGATTGTTTGCTCTAGCTCTGTGAAAACATGCTGTTGGTATTTTGATGAGGATTGCATTAAATGAGTAGATTGTTTTGAGTAGTACAGACATTTTAACAATATTTGTTCTTCCAACCCATGAGGAGGGAATATTTTTGCATTTCTTTGTGTCATCTTCAATTTCTTTCATCAGTGGTTTATACTTTTTAGGGTACAGGTCTTTCACCTCTGTGGGTAGGTTTATTCCCAAGTATCTTATGGGTTTTGGTGCAATTGCAAATGAGGTTGATTCCTTAATTTCTCTTTCTCCTGCTCCTTTATTGGTGTATAGAAATGCCACAGATTCCTGTACATTAATTTTGTATCCAGTGACTTTATTGAATTTGTGTCTCAGTTCTACCAATTTTTTGGTGGTCATCTCAATTTTTCTATGTAGAGTATCATATCATCTGCAAATAGTGAAAATTTGACTTCTACCTTGCTGATTTTGGATGCTTTTTCTTTCTTTTTCTGGTCTGATTGCTGGGACTAGTACTTCCTGTACTATGTTAAATAACAGTGGTTAAAGAGGACATCCCTGTTTTGTTCCTGACAGTAGAGGAAAAGGTCTCAGTTATCCCCATTGATGATGATATTAGCTTTGGGTTTTTTGTATATGGCCTTTATTGTGTTGAGATGTTTCCTCTAACCCTACTTTGTTGAGGGTTTTTATCATGAATATATGTTGTACATTGTCAAATGCTTTTTCTGCATCTATTAAAAAGATCATATAGTTCTTATCCTTTATTTTATTAATGTTCTGTATCATGTTGATTGATTCATGAATATTAAACCACCCTTGTTGCCCAAGAATAAATCTCAGTTGATTGTGGTGAATGATTCTTATAGTGTACTGTTGGATTCAGTTTGTATTTTATTGAGCATTTTTGCATTCATGTTCATCAGGGATATTGGCCTGTAGTTCTCTTTTTTTAGTGGAGTCTTTGTCTGGTTTTGTTATCAGGGTAGTGCTGGCCCCATAGAATGAATTTGGAAGTTTTCCTTCCTTTTCTATTTTTTGGAATAGTTTGAGAATATGTATTAACTCTTTTTTAAATGTTAGGTAGAATTCTCTTCTGAAGCCATCTGGCCCTGGAATATTTTTAGCTGATAGCATTTTAACTACTGATTTAACTTCTTTGCTGGTTATTGGTCTGTTCAAGTTTTCTATTTTTTCCTGTTTCAGCTTTGGTAATTTATATGTTACTGAGACTTTATCCATTTCTTCTAGGTTGTCCAATTTGTTTGCATATTTTTTCATAATATTCTCTTTTAATTGTTTGCATTTCTGTGGTGTTGGTTGTGATTTCTCCTCTCTCATTTGTGATTTTATTTATTTGGGTCCTTTCTCTTTTCTTTTTGATAAGACTGGCTAGGGGTTTATCAATTTTATTAATTTTTTCAAAGAACCAGCTCATGGTTTCATTGATCTATTCTATTGGTTTTGTTTGTTTGTTTCTATATCATTTATTTCTGCTCTAATTATTATTTACCTTCTTCTGCTGGCTTTAGGCTTCCTTTGTTTATTTATTTATTTCTATTTCCTTTTGGTGTAAGGCTAGGTTGTTTATGTGAGATTTCTGTTGCTTTATGAGATAGGTCTGTACTGCTGTATACTTCCCTCTTAGGACTGCTTTTGCTGTAGCCCAAAGATTTTGGATCATTGTGTTTTCATTTTCATTTGTTTCCATGTATTTTTTTTATTTCTTCTTTAATCTCCTGGTTGACACATTCATTATCTAGTAGCGTGTTTAACCTCCATGTATCTGTGGTCTTTCCAGAATTTTTCTCATGGTTGACTTTTAGTTTCATAGCGTTGTGGTCAAAAAGGTGCATGGTATGACTTCAATTTTCCTGAATTTGTTGATGTCTGTTCTGTGACCTGGTATGTGATCTATTCTGAAGAAAGTTCCATATGCACTTGAAAAGAGTCTGTATTCTCCTTTTTTAGGATGGGATGATCTGAATGTATCTATTAAGTCCATTTGTTCTAGTGTGTCATTTAAAGCCATTTTTCCTTGGTTTTCTGTTTAGATGATCTGTCCATTGATGTAAGTGGAGTGTTAAAATCACCTATTATAACAATATCTAAAAGTGAATCACTTTTGCTACCTAGATAAAATGTCAAATATGTATTTTGGAATGGTTTCATAGAACTAAAACTCTATAATGTCATTTTACATCCAAATGAAAATTGTTGCACCAACAATAGCATTTACGCTAATGCTGACCCACTTCACAAGTATCTTAGAAAGTTACAAAAAATAGATCTTGTTTTTGTTTAAATAAATCACTTATTTAGCTGTGTTTTAAAAGTAGAGTTTCATTAGAACTGGAAATATGATTAATCACCCTTTTCTTATCTCCTTCAGACAATGTGTCCATATTAATGAAAGATAGTACATTGTAGTAAAAGGAACAAAGACATTAAAAAAGAGAATTGAGTGTATCAAAAATAAAAATTAGCAGATTTGTTTAATGCTAACTAAATGCTACCAATTAATAGACATGCACTCTGATGGTACAGGAAATCAAACTGGGTCTAACTGTCAAGTAGAAGCCCATAATAGAATTTGATAATGAATCATGTAGACTGAGGCTGTCAACAGAATGTCATGTTTCTAAATGTCTGTTTAGATAAAAGTTTACCCATTAGACTGAGAGCATGAACTGTATCTTATCTAATTTTTATTTATTTATTTTGGTTTTTTTAAGATTTTATTTATTTATTTATTTGACAGAGAGAGACACAGAGAGAGAGGGAACACAAGCAGGGGGAGTGGGAGAGGGAGAAGCAAGCTTCCCGGGGAGCAGGGAGCCCAATGCGGAGCTCAATCCCAGGACCCTGGGATCATGACCTGAGCCGAAGGCAGACGCTTAATGACTGAGCCACCCAGGCACCCTTTATTTTGTATTTTGTATTTATTCACTTTGTATATATTATTTTTTAACACAATATCTGGTTCATAGTGAAATAGTCCACACACTTCTTAAATGAATGGCTTAATAGATCTAAAACAACTGGTGGAGAAAATAAAATTTTAGTTAAACTTGTGGTATGCATGTGTAGGGTAATATGTTTTAAAATTACAATGCCCACCAACCAGATTATATATCACTGAATCAGATGTCTGATGATGAACTATTTGATTGAACTTCCAATGGTATTGTGGCTATATCAACCCTCCAAATGGTAGAGTCACAATAGAATGGTTTCCAACAAAACATCAGTTTGATCCAATCAGCCACATTATCTATATGACAATAGAATGGGCGTAGACCTAAAAGCATCAATGTCTCTGTAGGCATTACCATGGTGACAGACCATACCTGATCCTTTTGTTGAAAGTTATAGGCAAGGGCGCCTGGGTGGCTCAGTTGGTTAAGCGACTGCCTTCGGCTCAGGTCATGATCCTGGAGTCCCGGGATCGAGTCCCACGTCAGGCTCCCTGCTCAGCAGGGAGTCTGCCTCTCTCTCTGACCCTCCCCCCTCTCATGCTCTCTATCTCATTCTCTCTCTCTCATAAATAAATAAAATCTTTAAAAAGAAAGTTATAGGCAAAACCATTCACTAACTTCCCTGTTTGTATGACATAAGCTCACTTAAAACAGGCAGATCAGTTGTATGCATGTGCATAACTTGGGCTTAACATAGGTAATATGAACCTCTGCTCTAGGCAAATGATTATCTTTTCTGTGTCTAGTAATTAAAGAGGATATACAATTTTAAGGAAAGTAAAATAAAACTTAATGATGGTGGGTGTAAATGCTGCACATAACAAGGATCAGTGGAAATATTATTTAAACCAATGGTATTTTTTTAAGATTTAATTTATTTGAGAGAGAGAGAGAGAACACAAGCAGAGGAAGCCACAGGCAGAAGGAGAAGCAGGCTCCCCGCTGAGCAAGGAGCCCAATGCAGGACTTGATCCCAGGACCCTGGGATCATGACCTGAGCCAAAGGCAAACACTTAACTGACTGAGCGACCCAGAGGTCCCAAACCAATGGTATTTTCAATGCATTTGTAGTATCACTATTCAAAATGTTAACTTACTATTTAGATGTAAAGGAGCCATAATTCATGCTTCCATCTTTCAGTTAAATACTTGTTAAACAAAGATATTTCACAATGATTCTGCTAAATAAAATTATATTATAGACTTTACTAAAATTTTGGCGTGATATTATTTGTGGTCCTGAAAATGATATTTTAATGAGATCCCTTACCACTCTGCCATTTATAGAAATAAATATCATAGAAGTAGATTTAACCCTAAAAGATTCTTGTCTTTGGACACTCAACATTACTAGGCAGATTTTATAAAGCACGGTAATAACTAAAGTTAAAAAAAATGTTGATACTTTTCCCACATATTAAAATTTACAAGAGTTGGGTTGCCTGGGTGGCTCAGTTGGTTAAGCATGTGCAATCAGCTCAGGTCATGAGCTGTGTGTGTGTGTGTGTGTGTACACTATCTTCTTTATCTATTCATCTATTAATGGATACTTGGCCTACTTCCATATTTGGCTAATGTAAATAATGTTGCAATAAACATAGGGGTGCACATATCTTTTCAAATTAGTGTTTTCATTTTCTTTGGGTAAATACCCAGTAGTGGAAAAAATGGACTATATGAAATTTCTATTTTTAATTCTTTTTTAAGTAATTAATTTATTTATTTGATAGAGAGAGAGAGTGGGGAGGATGCAGAGGGAGAGGGACAAGCAAACTCCATGCTGAGCATGGAGCCCAATGTGGGGTTTGATCCCACGACCCTGAGATCAGGACCCGAGCTGAAATCAAATCAGATACTGAATTGACTGAGCCATCAGTTGCCCATCTATTTTTAATTCTTTAAGGAAACTCCATATTGTTTTCCACCGTGGCTGTACCAATTTACATTCCCATGAACAAACAAAACATATGAATAAACAAACGAAAAACAGAATCAGACCTATAAATACAGAGAACAAACTGATGGCTGTCCGAGGAAAGGGGCATGAAGGAACGGGCAAAATGGATGAGGGGTAGTGGGAGATACAGGCTTCCAGTTATGGAATGAATAAGTCACAGGAATAAAAGATACAGCATAGGGAATATAGTCAATGGTATTGTAATAGCATTGCATGGTGACACTTGTGAACATAGCATAGCATAATGTATAGAGTTGTTGAACCACTATGAACCACTATGTTGTATACCTGAAACTAATATTGTGTGTCAGTGATACTCAAAAAAAATCAGTGGCATCTCTATTCTTTATCTAAAATTAAGAGGTAGCTAATGAAGAGAAGATGCCGCTTGCTCTATATTTTTCCCACTCTCATACTTAGTAGTAATTCTTCAATTATCCCTAGGACATCTGGTTTTCATAAGACGAAAAAAGCTAGCTCGACTAAAATTTCAGATTAAATAACATTACTGAAACAATTTTGGTGTTAACATCTCTATGCTGATCCAACATATTGTGGTTCTTCCGAAGTCATGTTCCTGTAGCTTAAGGGAATAGTATGTGTAGAAATCTATCATCTTCATTATCATATGGGTAAGTAAAACAATGTGTTCATAACATTTCTTATTCTATGTATACAATAAAGCCAGAGAACTGAGCCTAGCATACTGAACAAGAAAAAAATAAAAAGCATGCAAATCAAGTTTTGTCTACTTAATAGTTCAGTTGGGAAGAATACCTTCAGGTGACTAATCCTCAAAACATGTCCCTTTTTTCCTAAGACTTCATTAATTAGGTAATGAGTCAGGACAACCTGAACCAATTATTAGAAGATAACAGTACAGGGCACCTGGGTGGCTCAGTTGGTTGGGCGACTGCCTTCGGCTCAGGTCATGATCCTGGAGTCCCAGGATCGAGTCTCGCATCGGGCTCCCTGCTCAGCAGGGAGTCTGCTTCTCCCTCTGACCCTCCCCCCTCTCATGTTCTCTCTCTCTCTCTCTCTCATTCTCTCTCTCAAATAAATAAATAAAATCTTTTAAAAAAAAAGAAGATAACAGTACATAACAAATACTTTTTCTCTTCCCACCCCCATCACTCGAACCACCCCAGTTTATACACATACATGTTAAAATTCTAGATTTCCATAAAGGAAATTCTAGCTCTATGCTATCAATAAGTACCTAAATAAAAATGTCTTTTCTTTGTAAATATATAAAGCCATCACTAATTCCTCTGTCATTCACATAGATTTTATTTATTTATTTGAGAGAGAGAGAGAGCAGGAGCAGGGCAGCAGAGGGAGAGGGAGAAGCAGGCTCCCCACCAAGCAGGGAGCCCAAAGTGGGGCTTAATCCTAGGACCCTGGGATCATGACCCAAGCCAAAGGCAGATGCCTAACAACTGAGCTACCCAGATGCCCTCACACAGAGTTAACTTAGGAATCTATTTCTTCAATATCAATCTGTGTTACATAGCAACAAATTTCCTGAATGCTAAATATTTAAATTATCTAACAGTTCTTATTTTCTATTAACATCTTCAGCATTAGATGTTATAACAAAGTCATAAGACTTTCCTTTATCTTTCAACATTTTATACTAAAATGAGCCATTCCAGAACATACGTCCCTACCCTATTTATATTATAAATCCAAGTTTATTAACCATTGTATCTAAAATAAACATTGGCTTTAATAAAGATGAATAGCCAAGAGAGAATACATTCCTATAACAGATGATGAATATCCCATTGAATATAAAGATATTAGTAATTTCTGATACAGAGGTCTACAGGGTACATTTGGAATGTTGAGGGATATATATTAAACAGATGACTCATGCTAAACACGTATTTCTGGGTTACAACCCTTCAGTTCAATATGACCTAACATATTGTTATTCAGTTAGTCTGCATGACATAAATAACTATATACTGGTACCAACCTTGTAATTACATAAGAACTTGAGCCCCCTATGGTAATTATAAATTGAATACTATCAACTACACCATAAATGATATTTGATTTCTTCTAAACTTTCAGAACACTCATTGGGTAGTATAGAATCTAAAATGGGGAGAAAAGAACCCAGATTTAAGATCCTGAGAAAACTTTCTCCTTTTGATCAATGTCTCCTTTGATTAGCATAGCAAGATGAATACAATGATATATAATACAAAATGCAGTGAATTGACCACTTTGTTCCTAGTGCAGCACTTGAGTTAACCTCCTAAATTTCCTGAAGCTATTAACAAATATAAGTATAAAAGAAAAGGATGAAGACAAGAATGAACTCAAATCATATTATTTTTTTTTATAAATTCTGTTTTTTTTTTAAGATTTTATTTATTTATTTGAGAGAGAGAGTGAGAGAGAGAGAGAGCATAAGAGCGGGGAGCGGGAGAGGGAGAAGCAGACTCCCTGCTGAGCAGGGAGCCCGATGCGGGACTCGATCCAGGGACTCCAGGATCATGACCTGAGCCGAAGGCAGTCGCTTAACCAAATGAGCCACCCAGGCGCCCCAAATCATATTAATTTTAAAAGTAACTTTTATTATGTAGCTTTTTAATGTAGCATATGAATAAGGAATTAAAACAAGTTTATAAACTATTAAAACTTCTTATGAAATAATTTGGTCTGTGTTGGCTAAGTTTATGGTTGAAAAACTATGCCAAAAATTATTGGATTATAGGTATTTTTCTTTTTTCTTTTTTCTTTAAATTCAATTTAATTAACAAATACTGTATTATTAGTTTTAGAGGTAGAATTTAGTGATTCATCAGTTACATACAACAGCCAGTGTATTCCTTAATGCCCATCACCCAATTACCCCATCCCCATGCACCTCCCTTCCAGCACCCTCAGTTTCTTTCCTATAGGTAAGAGTCTCTTATGATTTGCCTCCCTCTCTGTTTTCATCTTATAGTATTTTTCCTGCCCTTCCCTTTTGTTCATCTGTTTTGTTTCTTAAATTCCATATATGAGTGAAACCATATGATAATTGTCTTTCTCTCATTGACTTATTTTACTCAGCATAATACCTTCCAGTTCCATCCATGCCAATGTAAATGGGAAGTATTCATCCTTTCTGATGGCTGAGTAATATTCCATTGTATATATACACCACTTCATCTTTTTTCATTCATCTGTCCATGGACATTTGGGCCCTTTCCATATTTTAGCTATTGTGAACATTGTTGCTATAAACATTGGTGTGTATGTGTCCCTTCGAATCATTATGTTATCCTTTGAATAAATACCTAGCAGTGCAAATGCTGGGACATAGGTAGTTCTATTTTTAACTTTTTGAAGAACCTCTATACTGTTTCCCAGAGTGGTTGCTCCAGTTTGCATTCCCACCAACAGTGTAAGAGGGTTCCCCTTTTTCCACATCCTCACCATCATCTGTTGTTTCCTGAGTTGCTAATTTTAATTTTAATCATTCTAACAGGTGTGAGGTGGTATCTTATTGTGGTTTTGATTTGTATTTCCCTGATGCCAAGTGATGCTAAGCATTTTTCATGTGTCTGTTGGTCATTTGTACGTCTTTTTGGGAGAAACGTCTGCCCAATTCTTGACTGGATTTTGGGGGTTTTTCTTGGGTGTTGAGTTTAATAAGTTCTTTACAGATCTTGGATACTAGCCCTTTATCTGATAAGACATTTGCAGATATCTTCTCCCATTCTACAGGTTGTCTTTTAGTTTTGTTGATTGTTTCCTTCACAGTGCAAAAGCTTTTTATCTTGATGAAGTCCCAATAGTTCATTTTTGCTTTTATTTCTCTTATCTTTGGGAATGTGTCTAGCAAAAAGTTGTGGCAGCCGAGGTCAGAGAGGTTGCTCCCTGTGTTTTCCTCTGGAATTTTGATAGATCCCTGTATCACATTTAATTCTTTCATCCATTTTTAATTTATTTTTGTGCATGGTATAAGAAAGGTGTCCAGTTTCATTCTATTGCAAGTGGCTGTCCAATTTTCCCAACACCATTTGTTGAAGAGATTGTCTGTTTTCCATCAGATATTCTTTCCTGCTTTGCCCAAGATTAGTTGACCGTAGAGTTGAGGGTCCATTTCTGGGTTCTCTATTCTGTTCCATTGATTTTTGCATCTGTTTTTGTGCCAGTATCATAATATCTTGATGATTACAGCTTTGTAATACAGCTTGAAGTCCAGAAATTGTGATGCCTCTAGCTTTGGTTTTCTTTTTCAACATTACTCTGGCTATTTGGAGTCTTTTCTGATTTCCATACAAATTTTAGGATTGTTTGTTCCAGCTCTGTGAAAAAAGTAGATGGTATATTGATAGGGATTTCAGTGAATGCGTAGATTGCTTTGGGTAGCATAGACAATTTAACTACATTTGTTCTTCTAATCCATGAGCACGGGAAGTTTTTTTCCATTTTTTTTGTGTCTTCCTCAATTTCTTTCACAAGTGTTCTATAGTTTCCAGGGTACAGATCCTTTACTTCTTTGGTTATGATTATTCCTAAGTATCTTGCAGTTTTTGGTGCAATTTTAAATGGGAAAAATTCCTTGATTTGTCTTTCTTCTGCTTCATTGTCTATGTATAGAAATGCAACTGACTTCTCTGCATTGATATTATATCCTGCCACTTTGCTTAATTCCTGTACCACTTCTAGCAATTTTTCCTGGAGTTTTTGTGTTTCCTACATAGAATATCATGTCATCTGTAAAGAATGAAAGTTGGATTTCTTTGCTGATTTGAATGTCTATTATTTCTTTTTTTGTATGATTGCTGAGGCTAGGACTTCCAGTAATATGTTGAAAAACAGTGGTGAGAGTAGATATCCCTGTCATGTTCCTGACCTTTGGGGAAAGCTCTCAGTTTTTCCCCATTGGGGATGATATTTGCAGTGAGTCTTTCATATGTGGCTTTTATGATATTGAGGTATATTACCTCTATCCCTACACTGTGGAGAGGTTTTATCAAGAAAGGATGCTGTATTTTGTCAAGTGTTTTTCTGCATCTCTTGAGAGGATCATATGGTTCTTGTCCTTTCTTTTATTAGTGTGGTGTATCACATTGCTTGATTTGCAGATGTTGAACTACCCCTGCAGCCCAGGAATAAATCCCACTTGGTCATGGTGAATAATCCTTGTAATGTACTGTTGGATCCTCTTAGCTACTATCTTGGTGAGAATTGTTGCATCCATTTTCATCAGGGATATTTGTCTGAATTCTCCTTTTTAGCAGAGTCCTTGTCTGGTTTTTGGATCAAGATAATGCTGGACTCATAGAATGAGTTTGGAAGTTTTCCTTCCATTTCTTTCTTTTTTCTTTTTCTTCTTTCTTTCTTTCTTTCTTTCTTTCTTTCTTTCTTTCTTTCTTTCTTTCTTTCTTTTTGGAAACAGCTTCAGAAAAATAGATATTAATTCTTCTTTAAATGTTTGGTAGAATTTTGCTGGGAAGCCATCCAGGCATGGACTCTTGTTTGTTGGGTGATTTTTGACTACTGCTTCAATTTCTTTGCTGATTATGGGTCTGTTCAGGTGTTCTATTTCTTCCTGTTTCAGTTTTGGTAGTTTGTATGTTTCTAGGAATGCATCCATTTCTTCCAGATTGCCTAATTTGTTGGCATATAATTGCTCATAATATTCTCTTATAATTGTTTGTGTTTCTTTGGTGTTGGTTGTGATCTCTCCTCTTTCATTCATGATTTCATTTATTTGGGTCCTTTCTCTTTGCTTTTTGAGAAGTTTGGCTAGGGGCTTATCAATCTTATGAATACTTTCAAAGAACCAGCTCCCAGGTTCATTGGTCTGTTCTACTTTTTTTTTTATTTCTATATCATTGATTTCTGCTCTAATCTTTATTATTTCTCTTCTTCTGCTTGATTTAGGTTGTATTTGCTCTTCTTTTCCCAGCCCCTGTAGGTGTAAGGTTAGGTTGTGTATTTGAGACTTTTCTTGTTTCTTGAGGAAGGCCTGCATTGCTACATAGTTCTCTCTTAGGACTGCCTTTGCTGCATCCCAAAAGTTCTGAACTCTTGTGTTTTCATTTTCATTTGCTTCCATGTGTTTTTAAATTTTTTCTTTAATTTCCTGCTTGATCCATTCATTCTTATTTTTTTAATTTTTTTTTAAAGATTTTATTTATTTATTTGACAGAGAGAAACATAGCAAGAGCAGGAACACAAGCAGGGGGAGTGGGAGAGGGAGAAACAGGCTTCCTGCGGAACAGGGAGCCCGATGTGGGACTCGATCCCAGGACCCTGGGATCATGACCTGAGCTGAAGGCAGACGCTTAACGACTGAGCCACCCAGGCGCCCGATCCATTCATTCTTTAGTAGGATGTTCTTTTGCCTCCATGTGTTTGTGGTCCATCCAAATTTTTTCTTGTGGTTGACTTCAAGTTTTAAAGCATTGTGGTCTGAAAAGATGCATGATATAATCCCAATCTTTTTTGTACCAGTTGAGACCTGATATTTGACCAGTATATTATTATCTATTCTGGAGAATGCTCCATGTGCACTCAAGAAGAATGTGTATTCTGGTGCTTTAGGATGAAATGCCCTGAATATATCTTTGAAGTCCATCTGGTCCAGTGCATCATTCAAAGCCCTTGTTTCCTTGTTGATCTTCTGCTTAGATGATCTGTCCATTGCAGTGAGTGGGGTGTTCAAGTTCCCTATTATTATTATCATTATTATTACCAGTGAGTTTCTTTAATTTTGTTATAAATTGATTTATATAATTGGCTGCTCCCAAGTTAGGGGCACAAATATTTACAATTTTTTTTTTAGATCTTCTTGGTGGAGCGAAGCCTTTATTATGATATAGTGTCCTTCTTCATCTCTTATTATAGTCTTTAGTTTAAAGTCTAGTTTGTTGGGTATAAAATTAGTACTCCAGTTTTCTTTTAATGTCCATTGGCATGACAAATGGTTCTCCACCCCTCACTTTCAATCTGGAAGTGTCTTTGGGTTTAAAATGAGTCTCTTGTAAATAGCATATCAGTGGATCTTGTTTTATCCTTTCTGATACCTCGTGTCTTTTGACTCGAGCATTTAGTCCATTTACATTCAGAGTAATTATTGAAAAAAATGAATTTAATGCCCTTGTATTACCTGTAAAGTCACTGTTCCTGGAGATTGTCTCTGTTCCTTTCCTATCTTTGTTACTTTTCCTCTTTCTTCACTCAAAGGCTCCCTTTTAATATTTCTTGCAGGCTTGGTTTAGTGCTCAAAAATGCCATTAGTTTTTGTTTGTCCTGGAAGCTATCACTCCTTCTATTCTGAATGACATCCTAGCTGGATAAAGTATTCTTGGCTGAATATTTTTCCCATTTAGTACGTTGAATATATTATGCCAGTCCTTTTTGGCCTGCCAGGTCTCTGTGGACACGTCTGCTCCCAGTCTTATGTTTCTACCCTCGTATTTTGAAGACCTCTTGTCCCAAGCTGCCTTCAGGATTTTATTTTTATCTTTGAAATTTGCAAGCTTCACTATTATATGTCAAGGTGTTGACTTATTTTTGTTGATCCTCAGGGGGATTCTATGTGCCTCCTGGAATTGAGTGCCTGTTTCCTTTCCCAGATTAGGGAAATTCTTGAGAATAATTTGTTCAAATAAAGTTTCTGCCCCCTCTCCCTTTCTTCATCTTCTGGGACCCCTATTATCCAGGTGTTATTTAACTTTATGGAATCACTGAGTTCTTGAAGTCTCCCTTCATGATCAAGTAGTTGTCTTTCCACCTTTTAGCTTCCCTATTCTCCATCATTTTATCTTCTATATCATTGATTCTCTCTTTTGCTTCATTTATCCTAGCTGTTAGAGCCTCCAGTTGGGACGGCATTTCAGTACTAGCATTTTTAATATTGGCCTGATTAGATTTTATTTCCCTTATTTCTACAATAAGGAATTCTCTAGTGTCTTCTAAGTTTTTTCAAACCCAGTTAGCATCTTTATAATCGTTATTTTAAGTTCTAGTTCAGCCATCTTACTTATACCCATATTGATTAAATCCCTGGCAGGAGTACTACCGCCTGTGTTTTTCTTTTGGGGAGAATTTCTCCATTTCCTCATTTTTTCTAGAAAAGAATACGAGAGAGAGAAAAGACAACAATAACAAGAACCATAACAGAAAAAAAATAAGAAAAAAATCATACTAGAAACAAAACAGAACAAAACCAAAATTTAGATCCTGGGTATATTTTGTTCTACTTGTTAGAAGAAAACGGATCCCAAAATGAAAAAGAAACACATAGAGATATATTAAAATAAAACATAATGAAAAAAATAAAAATTTTAAAACTATATAATGTATATAAAAATTAAAATTAAAAAAGAATTAAAAAATAAGTAAATAGGAGGAAGGAAAATTGGCAGAGGAGTAGGGGACCCTATTTCAACTGGTCCCCGGAATTGAGCTGGATATCTACCAGACCACTCTGAGCACCCATGAAACCAGCCTGAGATGTAAGAAGATCTGGATCTCTAAAAACAGAATATCACAGGTGGTTGGTTTTAAGGTACGAAGCGGGGAGCCATAATTCTGTGGGCAGATATCGGAGGATAAATGGCAGGGGGAGGGTGCCTGGCCATGGGGATCCTGCACCACCCATGAGCAACAGCCTCACACGCTGCAGATGAGGTGCAGACTCGCAGACTGGTAGCAGTGGGGAAAGGACTCTAGGGCAGCCCCCGGGGTAGAAACACAGAGCGGTGGGGTCATGTGGGTGAACTGGGAGCTGCTGGCGGTTTTAGAAGCACAAAGGACAGAGACGTGCTCTGACCTGGAAGCAGGACTGGGAGCCCTGCGGCAGGACACGGAACCCGGACTGCTGCAGTTTATAGCAGCATGGACAGAAACGGAGACAGTGTGGCCCGGAGGGCTCACTGAAGAACAGATTGTGGTCTCTCTGTTCTGAGGCAGAGGGTTGGAAATGGTCTCTTCTTCTCTGACTCGTGGAAGAGACATGGAAAGCCGCCAGGAAAAGCCACCAGAGAACAAAAGCACCCAAAACTGATTCCCGCTGAGCCCATCCCCCACCACAGGGGGGCAGGGCAACTCCACCCAAACAGGGTTGAGTAACAGTGCAGCAGGCCCCTCCCACAGAAGACAGGCTGGGAAAACAAGAGGCCAGCAACCCTAAGGTCCCGAGAAAACAGGTGCATCTTGCTTGGGTTCTGGTCAATAACTTGGACTCTATACATTCCCTCAAACACCCATCAACAGAATGACTAAGAGGAGGAACCCCCAAAATAGAAAAGACTCAGAGATTATGACTTATGCTGCATTTACAAATGGATGCAGATATAACCAAGATGTCGGAGATGGAAATCAGGCTAACAATTGTGAAGACAATGGCTAGAATGGAGAAATCAATTAAAGGCAAGATAGAGTCTCTAAGGGCAGAAATGAAAGCTGAATTGGCAGAACTTAAAAATGTTATCAATGAGATCCAATCCAAACTAGATAATCTAACAGCTAGGGTAAGTGAGGCAAAAGAATGAATAAGCAACCCAGAAGACAAATAATAGATAAAAAGGGAAAAGAAGAGGCGAGGGAAAAACAACTCAGAATCCATGAAAATAGAATCAGAGAAATAAGTGACACCATGAAGCATTCCAATGTCAGAATAATTGGAATCCCGGAGGGAGTGGAGAGAGAGAGAGGACTAGAAGATGTATTTGAGCAAATCATAGCTGAGAACTTCCCTAATCTGGGGAATGAAACAAACATTCACGTTCTAGAGGCAGAGAGGACCCCTCCTAAGATCAAGGAAAACAGGCCAACACCCCGGCATGTAATAGTAAAACTTGCAAATCTTAGAACCAAGGAAACCATCTTAAGGGCAGTTAGGGGGAAGAGATTCCTTACATACAGAGGGAGGAACATCAGAATAAAGTCAGACCTATCCACGGAAACCTGGCAAGCCAGAAAGGCCTGGCAAGACATATCAGGGTACTAAATGAAAAGAAAATGCAGCCAAGAATACTTTATCTGGCAAGGCTGTCATTTAGAATAGATGGAGAGATTCAGAGCTTCCAAGACCAGCAGAAATTGAAAGAATATGTGACCACTAAGCCGGCCCTGCAAGAAATATTAAGGGGGGGTTCTATAAAAGGAGAAAGATCCCAGGAGTGATATACAACAGAAATTTACAAGGACAATCTATAAAACAACGTCTTCACAGGCAACATGATGACAATTAATTCATATCTTTCAATAATCACTCTCAACGTGAATGGCCTAAATATTCCCATAAAATGGCACAGGGTTGCGGATTGGATAAAAAGACAGGACCCATCCATATGCTGCCTACAAGAGACTCATTTTGAACCTAAAGATACATCCAGACTGAAAGTGAAGGAATGGAGATCCATCTTCCATGCCAGCAGACCTCAAAAGAAAGTTGGGGTAGCAATTCTTATATCAGACAAATTAGATTTTAAACTAAACTCTGTAGTTAGAGACACAAAAGGACACTATATCATTCTTAAAGGGTCTATCCAATAAAAAGATCTAACAATTGTAAATATCTATGCCTCCAACATGGGAGGAGCCATCTATGTAAGCCAACTGTTAACCAAAATAAAGAGTCATATTGATAACAATACATTAATTGTAGGAGACCTCAGTACTCCACTCTCAGCAATAGACAGATCATCTAAGCAGAAAATCAACAAGGAAACAAGAGCTTTGAATGTACATTGGACCAGATGGACCTCATAGATATATACAGAACATTCCACCCTAAAACAACAGAATACTCATTCTTCTCGAGCACACATGGAACTTTCTCCAGAATAGGCCACGTACTGGGTCACAAATCAGGTCTCAACCGAAACCAAAAGATTGAGATTATTCCCTGCATATTCTCAGACCACAATGCTCTAAAACTGGAACTCAATCACAAGAAAAATTTTGGCAGAAATTCAAACACTTGGAAGCTAAAGACCACTCTGCTCAAGAATGTTTGGGTCAACCAAGAAATCAAAGAAGAACTTAAACAATTCATGGAAATCAATGAGAATGAAAACACAGCAGTCCAAAACCTATGGGATACTGCAAAGGCGGTCCTAAGGGGGAAATACATAGTCATCCAAGCCTCACTCAAAAAAATAGAAAAATCCCGAAATCACCAACTAACTCTACACCTTAAAAAACTAGAGAAAAAGCAACAAACGATGCCTAAGCCACGCATTAGAAGAGAAATAATTAAAATTAGAGCAGAAATCAATGAATTAAAAACCAGAAACACAGTAGATCAGATCAATGAAACTAGAAGCTTGTTCTTTGAAAGAATTAATAAGATTGATAAACCACTGGCCAGACTTATCCAAAAGAAGAGAGAAAGGACCCAAATTAATAAAATTATGAATGAAAGGGGAGAGATCACGACCAAAACCAAGGAAATAGAAACAATTATTAGAAATTATTATCAACAACTATATGCCAATAAACTGAACAATCTGGATGAAATGGATGCCTTCCTGGAAACCTATAAGCTGCCAAGACTGAAAGAGGAAGAAATTGACAACCTGAATAGGCCAATAACCAGTAACGAGATTGAAGCAGTGATCAAAAACCTCCCAAAAAACAAGAGTCCCGGGCCTGATGGATTCCCTGGGGAATTCTACCAAACATTCAAAGAAGAAATAATACCTATTCTACTGAAGTTGTTTCAAAAAATAGAAACAGAAGGAAAACTTCCAAACTCATTCTATGAGGTCAGCATTACCTTAATCCCCAAAGCAGTCAAAGACCCCATCAAAAAGGAGAATTTCAGACCAATATCCCTGATGAATATGGATTCCAAAATCCTCAACAAAATCCTAGCTAATAGGATCCAACAATACATTAAAAGGATCATCCACCACGAGCAAGTGGGATTTATCCCCGGGATGCAAGGGTGGTTCAACATTCGCAAATCAATCAATGTGATAGAACACATTAATAAGAGGAGAGAGAAGAACCATATGGTCCTCTCAATTGATGCAGAAAAAGCATTTGATAAAATACAACATCCTTTCCTGATTAAAACTCTTCAGAGTATAGGGATAGAGTGAACATTCCTCAAGCTCATAAAATCCATCTATGAAATACCCACAGCAAATATCATCCACAGTGGGGAAAAGCTGACAGCCTTTCCCTTAAGATCAGGAACACGTCAAGGGTGCCCATTCTCACCACTGTTGTTCAACATAGTACTAGAAGTCCTAGCAACAGCAATCAGACAACAAAAAGAAATAAAAAGTATTCAAATTGGCAAAGAAGAAGTCAAACTCTCTCTTTTCACAGATGACATGATACTTTATGTGGAAAACCCAAAAGACTGCACCCCCAAATTACTAGAACTCATCCAGCAATTCAGTAATGTGGCAGGATACAAAATCAATGCACAGAAATCAGTTGCTTTCTTATACACTAACAATGCAACTGTTGAAAGAGAAATTAGAGAAATGATTCCATTTACAATAGCACCAAAAACCATAAGATACCTCGGAATAAACCTAACCAAAGTGGTAAAGGATCTATACTCTAGGAACTACAAAACACTCATGAAAGAAATTGAAGAAGACACAAAAAGATGGAAAAATATTCCATGCTCATGGATCGGAAGAAAAAACATTGTTAAAATGTCTATGCTACCCAGAGCAATCTATACCTTCAATGCCATCCCAATCAAAATTCTAACATTTTTCAAAGTGCTGGAACAAACAATCCTAAAATTTGTATGGAATCAGAAAAGACCCCGAATCACCAAGGAAATGTTGAAAAAGAAAAACAAAGCTGGGGGCATCACGTTGCCCGATTTCAAGCTCTATTACAAAGCTGTGATCACCAAGACAGCATGGTACTGGCACAAAAACAAACATATAGACCAATGGAACAGAATAGAGAACCCAGATATGGACCCTCAACTCTATGGTCAAATAATCTTCAACAAAGCAGGGAAAAACATGCAATGGAAAAAAGACAGTTGTTTCAATAAATGGTGCTAGGAAAATTGGACAGCCACATGCAGAACAATGAAACTCAACCATTCTCTAACACCATTCACAAAGATAAACTCAAAGTGGATGAAAGACCTCAATGTGAGACAGGAATCCATCCAAATCCTAGAGGAGAACATAGGCAGTCACCTCTTTGACATCGTCCACAGCAACTTCTTTCAAGATACATCTCCAAAAGCTATTGAAAGAAAAGCAAAAATGAACTTTTGGGACTTCATCAAGATAAAGAGCTTCTGCACAGCAAAGGAAACAGTCAACAAAACATAGAGGCAACCTACAGAATGGGAGAAGATATTTGCAAATGACACTACAGATAAAGGGCTGGTATCCAAGATCTATAAAGAACTTCTCAAACTCAACACCCAAAAAACAAATAATCAAATCAAAATGTGGGCAGAAGATATGAAAAGGCACTTCTCTGAAGAAGACATACAAATGGCTAACAGACACATGAGAAAATGTTCATCATCATTAGCCATCAGGGAAACCCAAATCAAAACCACACTAAGATACCACTTTACACCAGTTAGAATGGCAAAAATGGACAGGACAAGAAATAACAAATATTAGAGAGGTTGTGGAGAAAGGGGAACCCTCTTACACTGTTGGTGGGAATGCAAGTTGGCACAGCCAGTTTGGAAAACAGTGTGGAGGTTCCTTAAAAATTTAAAAATAGAGCTCCCCTATGACCCAGCAATTGCATTACTGGGTATTTACTCCAAAGATACAGATGTAGTGAAAAGAAGGGCCATATGCACCCCAATGTTCATAGCAGCAATGTCTGCATTAGCCAAACTGTGGAAAGAGCTGAGATGCCCTTCAACAGATGAATGGATAAAGAAGATGTGGTCCATATATACAATGGAATATTACTCAGCCATCAAAAAGGATGAATACCCAACTTTTACATCAACATGAATGGGACTGGAGGAGATTGTGCTAAGTGAAATAAGTCAAGCAGAGAAAGTCAAATTATCATATGGTTTCATTTATTTGTGGAACATAAGAAATAGCATGGAGGACACTAGGAGAAGAAGGGAAAAATGAGGGGGGGAACTGGAGGGAGAGATGAACCATGAGAGACTATGGACTCTGAGAATCAAACAGGGTTTTAGAGGGGAGGGGGAGGGGGGATTGGTTAGTCCGGTGATGTACTAAGGAGGGCACGTACTGCATGGAGCCCTGGGTGTTATACGGAAATAGTGGATCATGGATCACCACATCAAAAACTAATGATGTATTATATGGTGACTAACATAACATAATAAAATTAAGAAATAAAACTTTTATGACTAACACTAATTTTATGCCTGCTGAATATAATAATAAAGTTTGGTCCTGCGGTTAGTAAAAAAAAAAAAATTAAATTAAATTAAATAAATAAGTAAATAGTTAAAAAAGAAATAAAACTGAAAGACTGAAGAATAAAGAAAACCCATGAATGCTATATACTGTTTTCCCCAAGAACTGAAGCTTTGCAATCCTCTGTGATCATTAAACTTGGTGTGAGCCAGTTGTTCCTGCTGCCTTGTGGTGGAGAAGCCTGTTGTACTGATTCTCAGGTGACCTTGCTAGGGGACCAGGCTCATTGTACCAGCTTCAGATTCTACTATGTGGTGATTTTTTGCTCCCTGAAGGCTTTTAGCACTGATGGGCAGGATGAAAATGGCAGTGTCTCACTCTCTAGCCCCAGAGCTGAACGTTCCCCCCGCCCTACACTGTTCAGTGAGCCCTCAGAGAAAAGCAGTCAATCACTCTTGTCTCCCTGGTTTCCGTCTGAACTCTGTGTTCACCTAGCCTGTGACCAAGCATTTTTATCTCAGGCACACAACTAAGTTGCAAGTCTCCAAATCCTGTGGGGCAGACTGGTGCTGTTCCTCCAGGGGAAGGAGGGGGAGTCTCACCACCTTCTGCCTTTTGCTGGGCCTCTGCCAAGAAAGTGGGCTCACGAATATGCATTGGTTTGCAATTTATGGCAACACAGAGCAGAAAGCCGGCACCTAGACTTGCTGTTTGCAGCCGGCTTCTGCTCTCTAATGCCTGGAAGCTCTGCCACACACAGTCACCCCTGTTCTTCTTGTGACTGTGGGGATCCTGAGACCATGATGTCCCACCTGGGATTCCACCCCGCTTTTACACCTGAGCACCTTTAAGCCAGGGAAGTCCCCCACTGTAGCAGACTTCTATAAGTTCTGATTTTGTGCTTCGCTTCTTATAATACTTTATGGTAATCTCCTTAAGCCAGCTCCCCCCCCCAGCCATATCCTAAGATACATCACCCAGATTCAAGTCTCCGCATGTCCTACCTGCCAAAAAGTGGTCACTTTTCTATTTGTAGAATTGCAGCATTTCTTTTCTTAGGGGTCCAGTTGATTTCACAGGTGTCCAGAATGATTTGATAACTATCTAGCTGAATTCCAGGGATTGGATGAACTTAGGGTCTCCTACTCTTCCACCATCTTAACCTTCCCCTAGGTATTTTTCTAAAGAGAGTTGAAATAAACTACTGAGTGAAAAATTAAAAATACTTCTGTTCATGACAGGATTTTCTTTACCTGAAAAGAGCTTCATAATTGTCAGCTACTTTTCCTGTAACCGTCATGGACTAAAGATTAATGTGAAAGCTAAACTTTTCTTCAGTCCAAAGTGATTCAGAACCATAGTAACTAAAACCTCACAACTATTAATTGAGACTTTGAATCTTCCCAATAGAAAACGTTTCACCTAAAACTTCTAAAGTATTTTTATACAAGCTCTATAATCTATACATAGAATTGCTTCAGTCATTATGATGTGAAAAAAATGTGAGGTGAGGAATGAAAGATATTAACATTTTGGATATTTTACACATAAGTTGTGGCAAAGTTCTGTTTTATCCTTGTAGTCCAAAATTGTCATCTAAAATTAAATTTTACTTGAGTACCAAAAACAATCATTGACACTACTTTAGTTTGCTCAGTAATTATAAGATTCTTGGAATCACTCATTTCTTGTTATGAATGGTCACATCCCTGGATTGAGAAAAGGCACACAATGCTAAGAAATCTTATGCCAAATGAATTATATTGTTTTCTGATTTTTCCCATAGTAAACCTGAATATGAAAAGGAAAACAGAGATATATCCCTCCTATAAAGAAAATTATGAGGCTCAATTAATTGCATACTAAAGTCAACTGTTAGAAGTTATGTTTTGCTTCCCTTGTATCAGTACATTTCTCTTTTAAGGGAGGCAGTGACATAAAAGATCCCTCAAGCTTTCAAACCTTTCAGTTGCTTTAGCTTCTTATTTCACATCATCTTCACCTCCATTCTACTTCAGTCACCACTCCAAAACCATACCCTACACCTTGTTATGTCCAAGAACTCCCCAAATCCTGAAATATTATATTTTATATCACATTCTCTATATCTACTGTGTCTTATTCTTCTAACTTGCTCAATCATGTACTTCTGCTGCTTCAGCTACACAGAGACAGCTAGTTATTTTTTCCTTCAACACCTTATATCCCATAGGCCATCACATTAAGCACTCTTTTTTCTAAATGTCAATATTTATTTTACAACAGTTTAAGAATGTCATCTGACTGGTAACACATCAACCATGGATCAATCTATTTCTCCAAGACTATATCTTGCAGTGCTGAGGGAAAATAAACAATTGCAAAAACCAGTAACACTATAAATGCATGGTCTCTAACTTCGAATGAAGTCTCATTGATGTCTAATAGTATTTTATTGTTTCCCTAGATATACCTCTCTTCTTGTCTCCGTAGTAGTTAACTTTAAACTTACTGCATTTTTCTCAAATCTTTAATGTCACCATATCTTCCCTACTCTTGGCAAACCTTACTTCTTGCTTTCAAGTACAAGTTATAAGATACCAAACATAGAAAGTAGCAGAAAGGAACAGTGTCCTTTTAAAAGTATAGCCATGATGCATCAAACCATGCCCTGTCTAAGCCCTTCTCAAGGACCACTCTGCCAGGGTGAGGTCTGCATCATCTAATGCTTATGGTACTACCCTGACCTATGTACTTGTCACTCAGCTAAAAATCTACCTAAAAGGAAGCAAAAAATAGGTATTTTCAAGCACATAGTTATTTATTACCTAAAAGACTTTTACTGTGTGTATAGGAGAGACATGTATTTCAGTCAAATAGCAATTAAACTAAAAATTTTAAAGATTTTTTTCTTTATCCATTTGAGAGAGACAGAGCACACATGAGCAAGAGCATGAGCAGGGGAGAGGGTCAGAGGGAGAGGGAGAAGCAGACTCCCCACTGAGCAGGGAGCCCAGCATGGGGCTCAGTTCCAGGACCCCAGGAACATTACCTGATCCAAAAACAGATGCTTAACTGACTGAGCCACCCAGGCACCCCTGAACTAAATTTAAAAAAAAAATGAGTTAGAGGTAATGGAAAGAAAAATATTTGCCAAACAGATGGGCAATAATTGGTTAAAAAAATGGGCAAAACTGGCTGTATGAAATAAGAAAAATGATGATTACTAAATTTGAGGATATAAAAACTTGGTGAAACTAAAATACTAGACAGCACTAACATTTAATAAGGTATAGTGTTTATCAAGTTTAACATAATTTAAGGTTTTCTCTATTCAGGAACAAGAGTAGGTAAGCTGATTAAAGTTTAATCTTCACTTACTATGCATATTGACAATTTAAAAGGAATCACTAAAACATAAATTTAACATTTCAAACCAACAGGGTGTAGAATAGTAGAAAAAGAAATTTCAATAATTAAAAAAAAAGGAAAGAAAAGAAAGGAACAAAGAATAAAGCAGGAAAAATCAAAGGAAATAAAACATGGTAAATAGAACAAAGTATGATGGTATGAATATATTCAAATATATAAATAATGTAAGAAATTCAAATTACTAAATTTACTATTCAAAAACAAATAGAATGTGTTTAAAATAAATTTGCAACATTGATTGACAGTGGGAATGTAAAACGGCACAGCTACAATCAAAAACAGTTTAACATTTTCTTCTAAATTTAAATATATATTTACTGGGGTGTCTGAGTGGCTCAGTCAGTTAAGTGGCTGCCTTCGGCTCAGGTCATGATCCCAGAGTCCTGGGATCAAGACCCACATTGGGCTCCTTCTTCAGCGGGGAGCCTGCTTCTTTCTCTCCCTCTGCCCACTGCTCCAACTGCTTGTGCACTCTCTCTCTCTCTCTCAATCTCTGTCAAATAAATAAATAAAATCTTTTAAAAAATAAATATATATATATATTTACTATAAGATATCACAATTACACATCTAAGTATTTATCTAAGAGAAATAAAAACAAATATTCATAAAAAAGACTTGTACATAAATGTTCATATCAGCTTCATTCATAGTAGTCCAAAATTGGGGAAAAAAAAAAACAAAAAACAAATGTCCATCAACAGGTGAATAGGTAATTAAGTTGGGATATATTCATACAATGGGATAATACTAAGCTTATGCCACTTACAATTGCATCAAAAAGAACAAAATACCAAGGAATAAGTTTGATCAAGGAGGTAAAAGTTCTGTACACTGAAAACTATAAGACATTAATGAAAGAAATTGAAGAAGACACAAATAAATGGAATCATATACGATGTTCATGGATTGGAAGAACTAATATTGTTAAAATGTTCATACTACCCAAAGCAATCTATAGGTTCAAAGCAATCCTTATCAAAATTCCAATGGCATTTTTCAGAGAACTGGAACAAACAATCCTGAAATCTGTATAGAACCATGAAAGACCCTGAAAACTAAAGCAATCTTGAGAACAAAGTACAAAGCTGGAGGTATCATGCTTCCTGATTTTAAACTATATTACAAAGCTATCATAATCAAAACTGTATGATATTGGCATATAAACAGACACATAGACAATGGAACAGAATATAAAACCCAGAAGGACACCACACGTTTTTTCCACTAATGGAATTTTATTATACAAATTGTTCAGTGTTTTGCATTTGTCAGTTAATATAGCTGAAATATATTTCATGTTATGACTATGTCAATACTCCACATGTAGACTAGGGATATCAAACTAGCTGCAGTTGCCAGATGGATAACATAAATTAGAGAAGTGGGTTGGATAGAAGAAAAATAATTCTCTTGTATAGAAAAAACAAACAATAACAAAAAACGAAGAAGAATTTGAAAATTTGGTGCATCAAAGGACATTATCAACAAAGTGAAAAGAGAGCCCAAAAAATAGAAGAAAATATTTCCAAATCATATACCCAATAAGGGTCTAGTTTCCAGAATATATAAAGAGTTCTTACAGCTAGCTCAAGGACAATCCAATTTAAAAAAAGGGGGGGGGGGAATGGAGTTGAATAAACATTTCTCCAAAGAAGATGTACAAATAGCAAATAAACACATGGAAAGATGTTCAACTTCATTGGTCATCATTTTGCTTTCTAAAAAGTAAATTAAAATAGAACCTCTGATTCAGTTGTACATTTAAGACTAATTTACCAATGGTGTTTGAACCAAATGCATTTGAGTATCTATGTTTAATTTAACATGATCACAATTGTTCTATTATTTCCCCTCCTTGCTTCTCTATGTTAGGTAAAACCACTTCTAAAACCAGTAGCACTGACCTCTAAGATGTCAACCAAAAGAAAGAAAAGAAAGAAAGAAAGAAAGAAAGAAAGAAAGAAAGAAAGAAAGAAAGAAAGAAAGAAAGAAAGAAAGAAAGAAAGAAGAAAGAAAGAAAGAAGAAAGAAGGAAGGAAGGAAGGGAGGAAGGGAGGAAGGGAGGAAGGGAGGAAGGAAGGAAGGAAGGGAAAGAAAGAAAGAAAGAAAGAAAGAAAGAAAGAAAGAAAGAAAGAA
>NW_023270513.1:20796852-20799532 GCF_011800145.1 Mirounga leonina
AAAGAAAGAAAGAAAGAAAGAAAGAAAGAAAGAAAGAAAGAAAGAAAAGAAAAAAGAAAGAAAGAAAGAAAGAAGAAAGAAAGAAAGAAAGAAAGAAAGAAAGAAAGAAAGAAAGAAAGCAAGCAAAAAGAAAGAAGAAAGCTTTTCCCAAACATCCTGCCAAATTGCATTAAAAGGGAATGGCTTCCCAACTTACTTCGCCTAAAAATACCTGATAAATGCAAGGCTTAAACCACTCACACATTGATCAATGGACTTACTCTCACCCCTCAAATGTGTATCAGAATGCTGACAGACCCTCACTGATGTAACTAAATATTTCTTTAAATTTTAAGAAATTTCCAGTTAATCACCCCTGATAAAGAATGAACGATAGGAGTATCAGGTCTGACAGGAGCAAAATGTGACTTAAAGAAAAATTATAAGTCCACAGTTTTTCACTGTTTTCTTTTTTTTTTTTTAAAGATTTTATTTATTTATTCATGAGAGACAGAGAGAGAGAGGCAGAGGGAGAAGCAGGCTCCCAAGGAGCAGAGAGCCCGATGCGGGACTCGATCCCAGGACCCTGGGATCATGACCTGAGCTGAAGGCAGTCGCTTAACCAACTGAGCCACCCAGGCGCCCCACTGTTTTCTTTTTTCTGATAAAAGAAGTTTACTCTAATTACAATCCATAACTAAGTAAATCTCAATTGAGGATAGGTGGGCTAGATATAATTCTGCTATCTTACAGTATTGATTTGCCCATATGTAGGTAATTATAGAAAAAAGAGTTGGGACAGACATCAGGTCTTGATGTCAAATTCTATCTATAACTGTATATGGATGCTTTCTTAATCCAACCTGAAGTTTTTATTAGACTCTATTGTAAATAAGTGACCTCATTTTTTAATTCTGTATTTACATATATCCAATATTTACCAAGATACTAAAATCCCATGGATTTGCACAAATATTGTCATCTCTTGCTGTTCTTCAAAATATCACATCTTCCTATCATAAGATTAAAGTTGCAGGGAGCTTGGGGAAGATGGCAGAGTAAGAGGACCCTAAGTTCAACCCATCCCACATGTACAAGATATCACTCACATTCAAGTAAATAAACCAAAGAGTGATCCAAAGATTAGCAGAACAAACATCACAACTAAATGTAGAGAAAAAGCTGCATCTGAGAGGTTAAGAAAGACAGAAATAGTAATTCAGAAGGAAGGAGGGAAGGAGGGAGAGAGGAACTTATAGTTTCAGGAAGAGGAAAGCATCAGGAAGCCCACATAAGGAAGATAAATCCCATAATGTCAAGCCCTGAAAACCAAATAGGCTGAATTCTGTAAGTTTGTATAAACAGTGGGACCTGGAGCCTGGAGCACTGAAAGTCAGCTGACTCAGCACTGGGTCAACCAGGAGGGCAAGTGATAACTGGATCCCCGCCCTTAAAGAGAAAGCAGCCCAGGGAGGCACCATAGAAGCCACAGTTTACAGTTTGGACAAGATGGCGGAGGAGTAGGAGACCTAAATTTTGTCTGGTCCCAGGAATTCAGCTAGATAGGGATCAAACCATTCTGAACACCTACGAACTCAACAGGAGATCGAAGAAAAGAATAGCAGCAACTCTCTGAACAGAAAAGTGACCACTTTCTGGAAGGTAGGATGTGCAGAAAAGTGGATCCAAGGTGATATTCGGGAAGATAGATGGCGGGGGAGGGGGTCTCAGTCAGCAGCTACCGGCAAGTGATAGAGCAGCAGAGCACAAAATCGGAACTTTTTCAAGTCAGCTCTGCTGAGGGACATCTCTCCAGTGGCTAAGCAGGGGGTGGAACACTCGCTGGGACAGTGTGGTCTCAGGACCCTCAGGGTCATAGAAAGACCGGGGGTGCCTGAGTGTGGCAGAGTTCCCAGGTATCGGAGCAGGGAAGCCAGCTGCAGAGATGGAGCCAAGGCGTGGGTTCTCAGCTTGGGGTTGCCATAAACTGTGATCCGTGACACAGTCAGGCCACTGCTCTTCCAGCAGGGACCCAACAACAGTAGATCCGGGGCGACTCCCCTTACTCCCCAGGAGGAGCAGCACAGGAGCTCACCGCACAGATCTGCTGGGTTTGGGGTCGGGTGCCAGATATAGAAACGCTCGGTCACAGGCCAGGTGAGCATGGAGTGCGGTCGGAGACAGGGGAGATGGGAGTCAATGACTGCTTTTCTCTGGGGGCTCACTGAGGAGTGGGGCCCCAAGTTCTCAGCTCTTCCAGGGTGGAGATTGGGAGGCCGCCATTTCACTTTCGTCCTCTAAAGCTGTACAGAAAACTTGCAGGGAACAAAAGCTCCTGAAAGCAAACCTGAGCAGATTACTTAGCCCGGCCCAAGGCAAGGGCAGGGAAATTCTGCCTCCAGCAAAGACATTTGAAAACCACGGCAACAGGCCCCTCCCCCAGAAGATCAGCAAGAACAGCCAGCCAGGACCAAGTTTACCGATCAATGAGAACAGCAGAACTCCAGTGCTCGGGGAATCCTGCACATAGTATTCATGGATTTTTCCCATGATTCTTTAGTCTTTCAAAGTTAATTTTTTTAACTCTCTTTTTCTTGAATTTTTCTTTTTCCCTTTTTTAACCAACATCTTATCAATCCCTTTTTTAAAAAGTCTTTTTTATTTTTCATTCTTAGAGTCATATTCTATCCCTTCATAGTAA